>NC_072424.2:117702803-118005833 GCF_028878055.3 Symphalangus syndactylus | reverse complement strand
GACAAAAATAAGAACACTAGAGGAATTTGAAAACTTTAGCCTCCATAGCCATTGCAACATGAAATCTTATTTTTCTTATTCATAATTGATCTAATAGGTGACTATTCAAAGTAATAATAGCAACAATTTATTGGGTGATTACAGCATGTGGATAAGTAAAGTAAATGATGGAAATGTTCTAAGACACAGGAGGTAGGAAATGGTATATACTTTGTTATAAGGTACCTGCACTAAGTGTAAGGCAGTATAGCATTTAAAAGTAGGCTCTAATTACTTGTAAATATGTATTTCAAATTCTAGAAAAGCTACTAAAATTTTTTAAAGAATAATTGATATGCTAAGATATGAGAACAAATAGAATTATATGAAATGTTCAATTTATACAGAAGTGGCAGCAAAAGAGCAGAAGGAAAAAATATCAAAGAATAAGTGTAATAAACAGAAAATGATTACAAACAAAGTAGCTATTAATCCAACTATATCAATCATTGCTTTAAATTGAATGGTTTCAATATTACTCAGGTTTCTTGTCATATTACTGTCCTTCACCTCTACCAATCAGAGTTATATTGCTAGCAAGTAGCATTGCTTCAGTGCTAAAGATTATTTGAAAGCACATTTCTTGATTATCTGGGCTGGCATTTTCCTCTAAACATAACTTGTAACAATGTCAAGAAAAGATCTCAGGAAATTGTATTTCAATCTTGGTAACGTCTGGATTTGCTAATGATAAATACGGCCTCTTCCTCAATACAAAATCCTTGAATTGGCTTGGGGTTGTACAGCATATTCACATTATGTCCTGAAATATCAAGGGACAGGTACATTTTATGAAATGGCTTTCATAATATTTCAATGCATAATACTTCAGTGTAACTGAGTGTTCACACTTGTATTTATAATCCTACATAATAGTTAATAAACAAATAATCTTGAAACATTAAGCTGAATGCCTTATTGGTGTGCTATCAATGAATAACTACAATAAGACTACATTAAAGTTTAAGTTTTTCCCCAAATACTAACAGATAAAATGAAAGCAAAAAGGTCCTCCCAAGAAATCAAATACCATCTTCAAGGAACGGAGGGGGTATCTATCATGTGGGCATTGAACTCTGGAGTGCATAGTGCCATTCTTATGCTCAGTGAAATATCTTTGGTACAATTTCATACTATGGTTTTTGACCACCCAGTGCCTCTTCTCTCTTCAAATGATAGACCCTAACTTACCTTACCACAAACACTAGCATGGTTTGGCATTAATGATAACCCATATCCCTCTCCATGGTTTGGTCTAAAGATAGATATATAACAAAGGTAAGCCACTGGCTGCCTCCAACATCTTTCTGCTGGAATTTTAAGTCATCATGAAAGAATCTGTCATTCCTTCATTGTCATGAGCATATAAAATATGACACCAGAGCTGATAAATGTTGGAGCCTTACTATATAGGAAAGCCTGAAAGAATTAAATTGACACACTGGGAGATAAAGAGATGAGAGGTAAAGACATTGCTTTTGTTGCATCCTGAGTTCCTAAGATCCCAGGAGCTATGCTCAATTCTGCAACTTTTCCTCTTGCCCTGTAAGCTACTACAATATTTTTAGATAGATGGATAGACTGACAAAACATAGATGATAGGTAGATAGATAGGTAGGTATATAGATAGACATACAGACATAACATATATGCCTATTTGACATGATATTGAGGAATGTTGTTTGAGTTGGAGTTCAGGCATACACAACTAAAAGAGTATTTACTTCAAGGGTTATGAATAAATAACGATAACAACTAGATTGTCTTTCTTATATTAGCACTGTGTAAGTAAGGGATGTTGAGGGAAACTAAATAAATAGGGATCCTACTTCTAAAGAATCCTCCTCTCTGTTAGGAACATAAAAGAACATGTATAAAACAAAAGATAATATAACTTAGAATATACCAAAGAGCTGTTGTATGAGGAAATGTGAACTTCTCAGGGTGAAAAAGACTTAGTGAGACTGACATCTCAATAAACATTTTGGCAGTGTAAGTTTTAAGACCTGCATAATAGTTCATTATATTAAATGTTGTACCATGATTTGGTAAATCATTTCCTCATTCCGTATATTTTGGTTGCATTCTCTATATTTCAGGGTTTCTCTACTTCTGCATTATTGACATTTGGGGCTAATTCTTTGTTGTGGGGGCTGCCCTGTACATTGTAGGAAGATATTAATAGCAGCATCACTAGCCTTTACCCACTAGATGCCAATAGCACAACCAGGTATGACAAATATATCTCCAGAAATTGCAATAAACCCCTTAAGGACAAAATCACTCCTGGTTGAAAAACCACTACTTTATTACAAATACATTTTTATTGTTCTCCTGATTATAAAAGTAATAATCATTTATTGAAAAATATATTTAAAATACAGAAAAATAAAACAAAATAAAAATCATCAGTATTTTATTTTATCCAGATGTAGTTACTTAGAAGATTTGGTTACATTTCAGTACACTTTGTTTTGTCTGATATAAAAAATATACCAAAATTAAAATTTAGCATCCTATAACTTTTTAAATATTTTATAGAATTTCCCCCTTGTCATTGAATATTCTTTAAATATATGGTTTTCAATGGCTTGTAGTGTCCAGTCGCATGGCAAGTTCCTTTTTTTTCCACTCAATTTAGGGCAACTCTCCTGAGCCCAAGTCAAATTTTAGGAGATAGATATAATGAGCTCTTTGCCTAATACTAAAGTGATTCTGAACAAAGACCTTTTTATCATCTGTTTAAGAATATATGGAGCCAACCTGTTGGTCCTGCAGTGTTTCAATATACACTTAATCTTTCAGTCTTCTGATTTTCTTACTATTCTGTGAGGTAAATTTCATGTAAAAATATTTTAAATCCAAGGACATTTAATTTATTTAACAGAAGAATTTATACTAGCTCAAAAATAATTATGAAATAACTTTTAAATATTTACTGCACTATTTTATTTTATTTTATTATTTATTTTACTTTTATTTTATTTTATTTTTTTGAGACGGGAGTCTCGCTCTGTCGCCCAAGCTGGAGTGTAGTGGCGCGATCTCGGCTCACTGCAAGCTCCGCCTCCCGGGTTCATGCCGTTCTCCTGCCTCAGACTCCCGAGTAGTTGGGACTACAGGCGCCCGCCACCACACCAGGCTAATTTTTTGTATTTTTTTTTTTTAGTAGAGACGGGGATTTCACCGTGTTAGCCAGGATGGTCTCGGTCTCCTGACCTTGTGACCCGCCCGCCTCGGCCTCCCAAAGTGCTGGGATTACAGGCATGAGCCACCGCGCCTGGCCTACTGCGCTGTTTTACATGCTACAGATGTATCAAGCAATTTAACCCCAATTCCTAATGTGCTTAAAATAAATAAGACTTGCCTATAGGTAAGTACAATGTACAATGTAATGTGACAGGAATGAAGAAAGATATGCAAAATGCAATGAAAATTCAGAAGGAGGAAAAAGTACAGTTGGAGAGATCAGGATAGTCCTGGTTGAAGAAGCAGCATTTACGGAACAGAAAATAATAGAATTCTGACATGCCAAGCAAGGTAAGGAAAAGGAGGGCATTTCTAGCAGAAGAAATGCCTTGGATATGGTAGAAGGACACTACATAAGATTGGAGAGCAGTGAAGAGGTCTGGAATTCTAGATTAAGATATCTGGGATGAAGAAAGATGGAGTAGAGAAGCAGAGAAAGAATTGAGAAAGAAAAGGAGTAGACATTAATGAGACCCTACTCTCATCAGGTACTGTGATTTAAGCTTTACTTACATCATTTTAGTGCTACAATGTTTCCATGTTAAATATTCTAAGTCCAAGACACAGGGCCCACCCAGTTACTTAATGGTAGAAATGGTGACATAGCTAACAAACGGTGGTGATGAGACTAAAACTGAATGTTTGTTCCCATCCTATTGCCTTAAATTATGCTATGCTACCTTCAAATGCCATATGTTTTGTTAATTACATTAAGCCTAAATAAGCCTACAAACCTTCTTTCTCAAGCTTTTCCCTCTTAAGCTAAATCTACCAATGCTCAGAAATCTCTGGACATCTTTTGGTTTTCACCATCATGATATATGCATTGATGTATACACCTCAACCCTTTCTCCCCAACCCACTCCCTATAATGTGGTAAGTTTCTTGACAGCCAAGAAAGTATCTTCATCATCTCTGCAGCTTCAATGCCTGGAACAGAGTAAGTGCTTCAAAATATTCATCAGTTAGACAAAACTGAATCCAAGCAGGATTACTGAGACTAGAATTTCCATCTTTTCAAAAATTGTTGTCAATCTGCCTTTCAAAGTAATTGTTAGAAATTGAGGAAATGCCTTTATTCCCTTCTTTGCTCCATTAATGTTTCTACTGGGTCCTGGTTTAGTAGAGTCCCTCAATTATAAAGAAAACTTGCTGATAGCATGGTGCATATGGGAGTGAGGGTGTTGTTTGCTTTAATGTTGTGCTTAAAATTGGATTGATTTTTGTACTAATAGTGTAATTTCCAGGTATTTGTTTTAATAACAAACGGTACTTGAAATGACTGCTATTCAGCAGTAAGTTTATAGCTAATTAGATGAGCGTCTCACTGATGCACATTAATGAGTGGGAGAGCTATTACTGATCAGAGTGTGAAAGTTTCAACGATAACATCATAAAATGTAGTTTGCTTAATTCTGTAAATATATGTTGTTTACTTTATTTACAACGGCACATAGATTACTCAAGTGCATAATATGCTGGTATATTAGGTGAAATAAAATCTCACTAACGTGAGCTCACCAAAGTGCTCTATCTGCTATTAAACTTTTATTAAGGACTGAGATAAAACAATTCTCTTTGGAGTAGGAATTAGAGTGCCTGCTGATAATCACTGAAGTGAAGGAGGAAGAGACAAGAGAGACAGCCACGTTCTCAAGGAAACGCCATTGTGCTCTGACCTTGCCCTTACCATTCCCAGGGGACTTCAGGTCACTTCACATAAATGGATAACAGAGCAGCTAAATGTCCTGGAGTGAGTGCCCCAGTGTGTGAAGATACAAAGGCCACTCCTGGGATGGGTATCTCAATGTAGGGTTTGTTGTTAGGACAGAAAGCAGCCTCAGAGCCAGAGTGCCAACTATAGCATTCCACAATGTGATGTGAGATTAAAAGAAAGACACGTAGTCCCCAGCTTCCGTGGGGCTGGCAGTGAGGTAGACAGACAGTGAACAATGGCGAGCGCAGGCATGTGAGGAGGAGCTCAAACTGGACTGTCTACTTAGAGGGGAGCTGAAACCTGGGAAGGTGAAAGGAAAGAGATTATTTTTTAATAACTAAAATACATAGCCATGCCATTAGCCAAAACAAAGAGAGGAAATTCCAATGAAGTAATTGTTTTCACTCCAGTGGCTCATTTTCTTTTTGACTGGGAGTGATCTGGCTGAATCAGTTAGGTGTTTCAGCTTTGAGCAAACATGAAGATATGTTCAGATTTCTTTTTTTTTTTTTTTTGAGACAGAGTCTCGCTCTGTCGCCCAGGCTGGAGTGCAGTGGCGCAATCTGGGCTCACTGCAAGCTCTGCCTCCTGGGCTCACGCCATTCTCCTGCCTCAGCCTCCCGAGTAGCTGGGACTACAGGCGCCCGCCAACACACCCGACTAATTTTTTTGTATTTTTAGTAGAGACAGGGTTTCACTGTGTCAGCCAGGATGCTCTCGATCTCCTGACCTCGTGCTCCGCCCACCTCGGCCTCCCAAAGTGCTGGGATTACAGGTATGAGCCACTGCGCCCGGCCGATAGGTTCAAATTTCTTAATACAATATCCAAAGCCAGGTGCGGTGGCTCACGCCTGCAATCCCAGCACTTTGGGAGGCCGAGGCGGGCAGATCACGAGGTCAGGAGTTAGAGACTAGCCTGGCCAGCATGGTAAAACCCCGTCTCTACTAAAAGTACAAAAATTAGCTGGGCGTGGTGGCCGGTGCCTGTAATTCCCATCTACTCAGGAGGCTGAGGCAGGAAAATAGCTTGAACCCGGGAGGCGGAGGTTGCAGTGAGCCTAGATCGCGCCACTGTACTGCAGCCTGGGCAACAAGAGCAACACACTACCTCAAAAAAATAAAAATAAAATAAAATATCCAAATGAAAACTTTCACACAAGTAGAAAGTTTATTTTTTATGAAATCTTCATATTTATTTCTTACATATCATATATGAAAATCTGGTCGATCCAAGAATGCATCATCATCTCTGCCCAAAAACATCTCTAGTGGTAAGGCCGTACAGAGAAAAAAGAAAAAAATGTTGAAGCTGAATACTCCGGAGCTTAAGATCTGATTTTGTCATCTACTGGCTGTGTGATCTTCAGCAAGTTACCAAGGCTCTCTGACCTGTAGATACCTCATATACTTTTTTAGGGTAGTAATGTGGACCGCTAGATGTTGTTAGGAGGATTGAGATAGCACATTTCAAGAACAGTATCTTGTACAGAAAAATACACTCAAATAAATCATATCTATTGATATTATCATTATCAAATCATTAAGTTGTATTTAAATGAACTAAAATATAGAAATAGATCGATTTCAAAAGGGAATTAAAATTTCATACTTAATACTTCAACAGTCAATGAAAAGTAGGATGTACTTGGGTAAACATTTAATACTGTTATACCATATAATTTTGTACCAATAATTTGGAAAGGCAGTTAAAATAGTAATTAAATTAGTTTTTATTTAGATTGCCTTTTGTTTGTTCAGTTACCAAAAGCTCTAAAAGACTGAGTGTTTTCAGAATGACATCAGCAAACAGTCCAGTTAGAAATTTCAGTATTCCCTTTCCCTACTCCCCAAGCTCACTGACATCAGGTGTTCATGCATCTATTCAGTAAATAATTATTGAGCACTGTTCTTGCTACAAATGTAAAACTGGGCTTCATGAAGTTTATTGATTGGTGGAGAGAGAGATAAAAAAGTGAATGAATAGTTAACTATATACTTGCAAATATTGGGAAGTGTTTTGAAAGAAAGTGTGAGAAATGGGCTTAGTGAAGAAAAAGCCAATCCCAGAGTGAATAATAAGCAGAGTGGCTGAAAATGATATCAAAATTGTAAAAATATTCAATTAAGTCAGCCCTTTACAGGCCAAAGCAATTATTTTTAATATGTTTTATTTTTAATTATTATGGTATATAATATTTGTATATATTTATTGGATACATGTGATGTTTTGATACTGTCATAGAATGTGTAATGATCAAATCAGGGTAATTGAACTATCCAACACCTCAAGCATTTATCATTTCTTTGTGTTCAGAATATTCCAATTCTATGTTTTAATTATTTAAAAATAAACAATAAATTATTGTTTACTATAGTCATTCTATGGTGCTACTGAATAATAGACTTTATTCATTCTAACTCCCATTTGTACCTGTTAACCTTCCCCACTTTATCCTCCACTCATTGCTACCCTTTCAGCCACTGGTATCCATCATTCTACTGTCTATCTCCATTAATTCTTTTTTTTTTTTTTAGCTCCCAGGTATTAGTGATAACATGTGAGAACAGAAAACATTATCTTTCTGTGTCTGCCTAATTTTACTTAACACAATGAACCCCAGTTCCATCCGTGTGGCTGCAAATGACAGGATTTTATTCTTTTTACAGCTGAATAATATTCTATTGTGTATATGTACCATACTTTCTTTATCCATTTATCCTTTGATGGGCACTTAGGTTGATCCATACCTTAGCTATTGTGAATACTGGTGCAATAAACATTGGAGTGCAGATATCTCTTCAATATACTGATTTCCTTTCTTTTGGGTATATACTCAGCAGTAGGACTGCTGTATCACATGGTAGTTCTATTTTTAGTTGTTTTTTTTTTTTTTTTTTGGAACCTCCATACTGTTCTCCATAGTAGCCATATGAATTTACACTCCCGCCAACAGTGTATGTGGGTTCCCCTTTCTCCACATCCTCACCAGCCTGTTACAGACTGTCTTTGGAATAAAAGCCATTTTAACAGGGGAGAAATGATATCCATTGTAGTTTTGATTATCATTTCTCTGATTTGTGATGAAGAGCATTTTTTATTATACCTGTTGACCATATATATATATGTCTTCTTTTTTAGAAAATGTCTATTCAGATCTTTTGTCCATTTTTAACCAGATTGTTTTTCTACTATTGAGTTGTTTGAGCTCTTTATACATTCTGGTTCTTAATCCCTTGTCAGATGGCTAGTTTGCAGATATTTTCTTCTAATCTGTGGGTTGTCTCTATTTTGTTAATTGTTTCCTTTGCTATGCAGAAGCTTTTTATCTTGATGTGATCTCTGTTGTCCATTTTCGCTTTCATCACCTGTGTCTTCAAGGTGTTAATTAAGAAATCTTTGCCTAGCTGAATACTCTGGAATGACTCCCAAATGTGTTTTTTCTAGTAGTTTCACAGTTTCACATCTGAGATTTGAGCCTTTAATCCATTTTGAGTTGATTTTTATATATGGTGAGAAATAATCTAGTTTCATTCTTTTGCATATGGATATCCAGTTTTCCCAACACCATTTGTTGAAGACTGTCCTTTCTCCAATGTATGTTCTTGGCACCTTTATCAAAAACTACTTGGTAGAAAAGCATGAATTGATTTTTGGGTTTTTAAATTCTGTTCCATTGGTCTTTGTGTCTGTTTTTATGCCAGTACCATGCTGTTTTTGTTACTATAGCTTTGTAATATCATTTGAAGTCAGATAATGTGATTTTTCCAGTTTTGTTATTTTTGCTCAGGGTGGCTTTGGTAATTCTGGGTCTTTTGTGGTTTCACATAAATGTTGTTTTTTTGTGAAGGGTGTCATTGATATTTTGATAGGGATTGCATTGAATCTGTAGATTGCTTTGGGTGGTACGAACATTTAAACAATATTGATGCTTCCAATCCATGAACATGGGCTATCTTTTCATTTTTTGTATCTTCTTCAATTTATTTTATCAATGTTTTATAGTTTTAATTGAAAAGCTCTTTCCCTTTTTTGTTAATTTTTAGATATTTTATTTGTAGCCATTGTAAATGGAATTACTTTCTTGTTTTTTTTTCAAATTGTTTGCTATTGGCATATAGAAATGCTACTAATTTTTTGTGTGTTGATTTTGTAAACTGAACATTTGCTGAATTTATTTGCCAGTTCTAATAGTTTTTTGGTAAAGTCTGTATTTTTCTAAATATAAGATGATGTCATCTGCAATCCAGGATAATTTGACTTCTTCCTTTCTAATTGACTTCTTCCTTTCTAATTTGAATGCTTTATATTTATTTCTCTTATCTCATTGCTCTGGCTAGAACTTTCAGTACTATGTTGAATAAAAGTGACAAAAGTCAGCATCCTTGTCTTATTCTAGATCTTAGAAGATAGGCTTTCAGTTTTCCCCTGTTCAGTATGATACTAGGTGTGGGTTTGTTGTATGTGGTTTATGCTTTCTGAGATGGCAAGCAGTGAGAACATTTCAACTGGAAAAGAATTTTGAGTGGGAACTTTTCAAATTATCATTCTGGCTGCTGAGTAGAGAGTGGATTAGAGAGGAGAAAGGGAGAAAGTTGGCAGAACCTGTGTGGAGGGCACTGCAATAATCCAGATGGTGATTTTGGCTAGGACAGTGGCAGCAAATCAGAGAGGTGCAGGCCCACACATAGACATATTTCACAGAAAAAGTTGGCAGGAATTGCTAAAGCATGGCATGTGTTGGGAAAGAAGATGCAGGAATCAAGGCTGACTGCCAGGCCCCATCCCTGTGTGGTATCAGCCTTGGCATTTTCTTCCCAGGCCAGTGGCTCAGTCTCCAGATTTCCCTGATCACTTTCTCATCCCTTTCTCCAACTGCCATACCTACTTTAGAATTATGTCCCCTGCCTCCTTTCCTCAGGAATCTACTTATGTATACAATATAGTTAACTCTATTTGTACCTTCAATTTTAGAAATAGTATTCCAAGATTTAAATTGATGAAAAGACAAAGGCATTATAAGCAGGTGATGCATAGGTATTTTAGATGATTAATTTATTTGAATCCAGCGCATATCATAGCATTCCAAACACTTCCGAGTTATATTTCAAAAAACATGTTTCTTAAAAGATTAGCTTATCCTCATGAATATATTATTTTCCATCTACTTTCTCCTTAATGCACTGCCATCATTATTTAACAAAAGCTTCCTACCTGAAGTTATCTACAATCTCCTATATTTTCTGTTCTAATGTACACATATACTATTATAAATTTATTTCTAAACACTGCTTTCTCTGCATCCTACAAAAATTGACAAATTGTATTTTCATTTCCCTGATGATTAAAATTCACCATTTTTTCATACATACCTTTTGACCATTTATGTCTTATTTGGAGAAACGTCTATTCATGTCCTTTGCCCATTTTAAAATAAAAGTATTTGTTTTTCACTGCTGAGTTGTTTGAGTGGCCTGTATATATTGGATATTAGTCCCCTATCAGATGAGTAATTTGCAAATATTTTTCTCCCATTCAAAATGTTGCCTCTTTAGGCTGTTGATTGTTTATTTTGCTGTGCAGAAGCTTTTAAACTTAATATAGTCCCATTTGTCTGTTTTTTATTTTCTTGCCTGTGCTATTGAGATCTTAACCATAAAATTTTTGCCTATATCAATGTCCTGAAGAATTTTACCTTTGTTTTCTTCCAGTAGTTTTATAGTTTCAGGTCTTACCTTTAAGTCCTTAATCTATCTTGGGTTGACTTTTGAATATGGTGAAATATAGGTATGCAGTTTTATTCTTCTGCATGTGGTTATCCAGTTTCTCCAGCACCATTTACTGAAGAGGGTGTTATTTCCCCAATGTATGTCCTTGAAAGCTTTCTTGAAGATCAACTGGCTGAAAATATGTGGTTTTACTTCTGGACTCTCTATACTGTCTCATTAGTCTATGTGTCTATTTTTATACCAATACGATGATGTTTTGTAATATGTTTTGGAAGTCACAGAGTATAATGCCTCCAGATCTGTTCTATTTGCTCAAGGTTGCTTTGGCTATTCAGGCTCATTTATTGGTATTACAAGAATTTTATTTTTTTCTATTTCTGTGAAAAATGTTAAAATTTTGATAGGGCTTTCATGAAAGCTATATATTGCTTTGGGCAATATGGCCACTTTAATAATATTAATGCTTCTGGCCGGGCGTGGTGGCTCACGCTTGTAATCCCAGCACTTTGGGAGGCCGAGGCGGGCGGTTCACAAGGTCAGGAGATCGAGACCATGGTGAAACCCTGTCTCTACTAAAAATACAAAAAATTAGCCAGGTGTGGTGGCGGGTGCCTGTAGTCCCAGCTACTCGGAGAGGCTGAGGCAGGAGAATGGCGTGAACCCGGGAGGCGGAGCTTGCAGTGAGCTGAGATTGTGCCACTGCACTCCAGCTTGGGTGACAGAGCGAGACTCCTTTTCAAAAAAAAAAAAAAAAAAAATTAATGCTTCCAACTCATTAACATGAGTTCATGAGTTTCATTTATGTCCTCTTTAATTTATTTCACCCACGTTTTATAGATTTCCTTGTAGACATCTTGCAGCTATTGGTTAAATTTATTCCTAGGAGTTTTACTTAATGTTATAACTATTGTAAATGTGATCACCTTCTTTCTTTCTTTCTAGGGTACTTCATTATTGGTATATAGAAATGCTACTTATTTTTGAATGTTAATTGTGTATCCTGCAAACTTACTGAATTTTTTTGTCAGTTATAAAAAATTTTTGATGGAGTCATTGGTTTTATATATATATATATATATAATTATGTCATCTGAAAGGAGGGACAATTGACATTCTCTTTTCCAATTTGGACGCTTTACATTTTTTTCTCTTGTCTCATTGCTCTGGCTAAGACCCAGTAGTCTGCTGAATAGTAGTAGTGAAAATGGGCATTTTTGTGTTATTCCAGTTCTTAGGCTTTCAACTTTTCTTTAACTCGATACAGTATTGGTTGTAGAATTGTCATAGATGGCCTTTACTATTTTTAGGTATGGTCCTTCTATGCCTACTTTGTTGACAGTTTTTATCATGAAGGGGTTTAGAATGTTGTCAAATGCTTTATCTGCATCTATTGAGATGATCATATGGTTTCTGTTTTTCATTCTGTTGATATGACATATTATGTTTATTAATTTGCATATATGGAACCATCATTGCATCCCTGGTATAAATTCCACTTCATTATGGTGTATTATCTTTTGGATGTGCTGTGGGATTCAGTTTGATAGTATTTGGTTGGGGATTTTTATGTCTATGCTCATCAGGGATATTCTTGTTGTGTCCTTGTCTGGTTTCGATATTGGGGTAATGCTGGCATTGTAAAATGGGTTGTGTAGAGTTCCCTTCTCTTCAGTTTTTTGGAATAGTTTCAGAAGGATGGGTATAAGTCCTTCTTTATACATTCCACAGAATTATATTGTGAATCCATCTATGTCTAGGGTTTTCTTTACTTGTTTAGAGGAATTTGTTCATTTTCCCCAGGTTTTCCAATTTATTACTGTATAGTTTGTCATAATAGTCTCTGATGATCTTTTGCATTTCTGTGGTATCCTTTTTCATTTGTGATTTTATTTGGGTCTTCCCTCTTTCCTAGATCAGTCAAGCTGGTTTATCACTTTTGCTTAACTTTTTGAACCCCATCTTTTTGTTTCATTGATCCTTTGTGTTGCTTCTTTGTTTCTATTTTGTTTACTTCTGCTCCGATCTTTATTATTTCTTTTCTTCTGCTAATTTGGGTTTTGGATTTTTTTTTAATTTGCTAGTACCTTGAGGTGCATTATTAGATTGTTTATTTGAATTCTTTCTGTTTTTCTAGATGCAGGCATTTATTACTATAAAATTCCCTCTTAGCACTGCTTTTGCTATACCCCATTGGTTTTGATGTGTTGTTTCCATTTTTATTTGTTTAAAGAATGTTTTAATTTCCATCTTTATTTATTTATTTACCTGGTTATTCAAGAGCATGTTGTTTAATTTCCATGTATTCGTACAGTTTCCAAAGCTCCTCTTGGTATTGATTTTTAGATTTATTCCATTATGATCTGAAAAGATACTTGATATGATTTTGATTTTTTAAAATTTGTCGAGACTTGTGTTGTGGCCTAACATATGGTTAATCTTGGAGAATGTACCATATGCTAATTAGAAGAACGTGTATTGTGCAATTGGTGGATAAAATAATCTGTAAATGTCTGTTAGGTCCATTTGTTCTAAAGTCCAGTTCAAATCCAATATTTCTTTGTTGATTTTCTGTCTAGATGATATGTCTAATGCTGAGAGTGGGGTATTGAATTTCTCTATTATTATTGTATTGGTGTCTATCTTTTTCTTTTGATCTAGTAATTTGTTTTATTTATCTGGGTGCTGTAGTGTTGGGTGCATACATATTTTAGAATTGTATCCTCTTGTTGGAGTGATACCTTTATAATTATGTAATAACCTTCTTTGTCTTTTTATACTGTTTTTGACATAAAGTGTGTTTTATTTGATATAAGTATAGTTACTCAGGTTCACTTTTGGTTTTCATTTGCATGAAATATCTTTCTACATTGCCTTACTTCCAGTCTATTTGTGTCTTTACAGGTAAAGTATGTTTCTTATACGAACCATACAGTTGAGTCATTTTTTTAAATCAATTTGGCCAGTCTGTATCTTTTAAGTGGAAAATTTAATCGATTTATATTCAAGGTTATTCTTGATATCTAAGGTTTACTTCCGGTTATATTCTTAGCTGTTTTCTGGCTGTTTGGTATATTCTTTATTCCTTTTCCTCTTACGGCTTATCCTTGTGTTTTGCTTGTTTTCTGTGTTGGCAACATTTGAGTCTTTTCTCTCCCTTATTTGTGTGTTTGCATTACAAGTGAGTTTTAGATATATGCATTTTCATGATGGTACCATCCTTTTGCTTCCAGGTTTTGGACTCCCCTGAGTATTTCTTGTAAAGCTGGTGTGGTGGTGATGAATTCCCTCTGTATTTGCTTGTCTGGGAAAAACTTTTTTTCTGCTTCATTTATATAGGAGAATTTTGCTGGATACAGTATCTTTGGGTGGCAGTGTTTTTTTGTTTTCCAGCATTTTGAATACATCATCCTATTCTCTTCTGGCCTGTAAGGTTTTTGCTCATAAGTCTGCTGTTAGTCTGATGAGGTCTCCTTTATAGGTGACTAGACACTTTTCTCTTGCTGTTTCCAAAATTTTATTTTGTCATTGACATTAGACAGTTTGACTATAATGTGGTGAAGAACTTTTACACTGTATTTGTTTGGGGATTAGTGGGACTCCTATATCCGGATGTCTACCTCTCTTGCTGGACTTGGGAAATTTTTATTATTTTATTAAATAGGATTTCAAATATTTTCTATTTGCCTTCAGGGTTATCAATAATTTATATATTTGGTTGCTGTGTGGTATACCATATATCATGAAAGTTTTATTTATTCTTTTCTATTATTTTTTATTTCTTTGCATCTGACTGGGTTATTTAAAAAAATCTGTCTTTATATTCAGAGATTCTTTCTTTTGCTTGATCTAATGTATTGTTGAAGTTTTTAATTGTATTTTATATTTCCTTCAAGGCATTCTTCAATTCCAGAACTTCTGTTTTGTTCTTTTTTTATGATATCTACCTCTTTGCTAAATTTTTTACTCATGTTGTGAATTGTTTTTTCTGATTTTTTAAAATTATCTTGTGTCTCACTGCACTTCTTTAGTATCATAATTTTATATTCTTTTTCCAGAATTTTACAAATTTCTTTTTTATTGGAATCTGTGGTTGAGGAATTAATGCATTCTTTTGGAGGCATCATATTTTCTTGGTTTTTTATGTTTCTTGTGTCTTCACATTGAAATATGTACATCTGGTGTGACAGTCACTTCTTCCAGTTTTTAAAATTTGCTTTCATATGGGATGAGTTTTTCCTGAAGAGGTATCAGTGGTGTTGGCTGGGTAGAGCCCTTTGGCTTTGATTCTGAGTGCATGCTGCTGTGTAGTTTTCATATGATTTCTTTGAATGTAAACAATGTCAGTGGTATTTGTGATTTTCTAGATGGCTTGAGGTGTGTCTATTAGTGGAGGCTATGATGAAGTTTTCTTGGGGACACAGGCTCGAAGTAGGCCAGTCTTAGGGCTCCAGTGATTAAAGTAGTGGATTGAGCATGCCTATTCATTAGGGCCCCAGACTGGCATACACTAACACTGGTGATAGCACAACCAGGTGAGCTATGTATTATTGTGTTATTCCAATTCTTAGAAGACAGGCTTTCAACTTTTCTTCATCTCGATACAGTATTGGTTGTGGGATTGTCATAGATGGTCTTCATTATTTTTAGGTATGGTCCTCTAGGTAGTTTGCTCAGATGCCAGTAGTAGCAGCAGTGAGCTGGCTGGAAGAGTGAGTTCTCAGCTCCCTAGGCAGCTACCATGGTGCGAGCAATCCACAGCAACAGTGGTGGGACAACTCTCTGGGTCCCAAGCAGTGCTTCCTGATATTGGCAGTGGCTGTGAAGCAGGGTTGCCATCCACAACCCTAGACATTCAGCTTTTAGTCTCTTCTGCTCTCAGTGGCAACAGTGCTACAGTGCCATGCAGAGGAGGGGTCCCACCCTTCAGAGGGGAGAAGGAACTCACACCTTGCACATGAGCTAGAGCACAGAGTCCATGCCACCAGCTGGGGCATGGTTGCCACTCAGAGCCTCAGACAGGTAGCCCTCTGCCTCATCCAACCCAGCCACTGGTGACAGCAGCAGTAGCTGCAGCTGCAATGAGATGAGAGGGAAAGAGGAGATGATGCTGTCTACTCAAAAGCCAGAGCACAGAGGCTGTTCCATCAGTTGGGGTGGGGTCATTGCTGCCAACCCCATATAGTCAGATCTCAGGCTCTCCTGTCTGGCTCCCAGTGGCAGCAACTGCTATGGCAGTATACAGAGTGGGAAGGGGAATCTCCCTCACCACTCCCAAGCCAAAGCATAGGGGTTTGTGTCCCCACTGCTGGGGACACAATCACTTGTCAGAGCCTCATATAGAAAGCCTTCAGGCTCTGGAAAGTGCGTGCCTTAATTTTCTTTGGGGTGTGTGTGTGAGCTTTCTATCATCTTATTATTAAATATTATCTTAAAATTAAATATTAGCTGTTGCTTTCACAAATTTGTCTTAGTTCTTCACCACTATTTCAGACCAAAAAAAAGCTAGAGGGTATAGAATCTGGGAAATGCCTCTCCCTCAGGTAGGATAGAGTTCTGTTTTTTTTTTTTTTTTTTTCCTGGAGTAGGCCTTTATTATAAAAAATACTCTGAGCTTATTTCACAATGGTTACTTTTCCCCTCTCCTGCCAGAGTCATGAAGGAATTTATTTTGACTCTTTACCTTGAGAACCTGGTGACATTTCTAGAGGAAACCAGGGAAATGTGATACCCCAGGAGTTTCTTACTCTCAGGCTGGTCCACTCAGCTTCCTCAATTTGTCGAATTTCCCATTTAAGTCTCCCTACCAGATTATGGCTCCAGTGGGTTCTGCTTCTGGTAATAGAGCAGCTTTCACTTTCTGTATTCACCTAACTCTCCAGCTTTTGGGGTGACAATTTTTGCCCTATAAACTTCATGCAAAAATCAGTCCAAGAAAGTTGGTGCTTTCATTTTGTTCAGCCTTTTTCTTGTTTTAAGAATAAGGATGATGACTCACATGTTGGACCTAAAGCAAAAAGTGCCTACTTTTCACTTATTTTGTTCAATAACTATAAAACATCTGACAAAGTCGACCACATTTCCCTTTTGAAATTCTTTTCTCTTCTGTCTTCTCTTGCATCATTTATTGCAGCTTTCTCCCTCTTTCACATCAGTCCATTAGCAGTATTGCTTTTTCACTTTAGTCTGATTTTTCCGTGATAGAATCCCTTGTTGTTCTTAGATTCTGTTACTGTCACCCTATAAGCTTACAGTGCTTAGCCTTAGCATTATGGATGTGATGCAAAGAGATTAAAATCTATATGATCATCTCAGATATGATCGCAATATTTTTGTTTTTAATTGTGTTTTGGACTCCTGCTAATGGTGGTACCAAAGACTTTTCAGAAAAAAGATGTCAAAACTTGAACTTATAATTGTATTCCAATTTCTATTTATCTTTCTTCATCTCCCATTTTAGTGGATAGCACAACCATTCATCAAAGAACCAAAAGAATAAACTTGAATCCTCAATCTCTCTCCAGTGATATTAATTTAAACTCATTCACATTTTATATACTCCTCCATATCTACTGGCATAGATTTTGTTCAGTACTTCATTATTTCTGTTATTTCTTACCCAGACTATGATAATAGATTCTAAATAATCTCTTTGTCCATTCAACATCTATACTTCCATAATGCTATCAAATTCACTTTCAAACATAACCTGACTGTTATTCTTTTGCCTAAATCTTTCAATGGCTTTGACAACTTTAACATAAAGGGAACATTCTTAAACATGGTATCAGGGCCCTTAAGTTTTCTTGCTGGCCTAACTCCCTAGTCCTACCTCATGCCATTTTTCTAAATATATGATTTAGTCCTTTTGAACCACTTGCAATTTACCCATTTACACCATATTTTAACATATTTTTCTCCTTGTCTTTAATGCTCTTCTCTTACTTTTTCCTTAATGATTTCACCTGAATGTTTAAGACCAAGTGCAAGCATCACTTCCTCTTTGTATATATTCATCTATCCTTTCCCCACGTTGTTCTTCCTGCCACACCCATCCTACCTTAGTGAGCCTTCTTTGTGCTCTGTTTTAGGACTTCAGACATAGCATGAAATAATATGGTATCCTGGATTGGATTCTGAAACAGAAAACAGAAAAGAAATGCTAAAATTCAAAAAAAGTTTGGAGTTTAGTTAATAGCAGTGTACCAATGTGTGTTTCCTGGTTTTGACAAATGTACCATGGAAACATAAGATAGTAACATAAGGAGATTTCATACCTAAAACTGGTGAGCAATATATGGGAACTGTCTGTACTATCTTTGTATTATCTAAATGTATTTCAAAACAAAATATTTATTTAAAGTATTCACAGAAAAAAACTGCATTTACATCTCTCATAACAATTACCATACTACTTGAATCACCTGGGGTATGCTACTGACCTTATTTCTCTAGCCTGTTTACGTTTCTATAAAACCAGATTAAAAATAGCAAATGTACCCATAAAAAAGTATCTATAATACTTTTGTGAGTATTAAATCAGAGCAGCCATGTGAGGGACTTAGCACAGTGTCTTGCACCTAGTAGGCCCTTGTTTATCATTAACTATTACTATTACTATTAAAGAAATAATTGATTTTTCATATCTGTCAGTTCCAGTAGACTTTGAGCTTCTTATTTGGCTAGCATGGTATCTATCCAACAGAAAATACTCAGTAAATATTTGTGGAACAAATATTGAATGAAAGTATACATTTTAATATTTTTCCTCTTTTCCTAGATATGCTTCTCATAACATGACAGAAATAAATGCCCTGCCAGTTGGTTTACCTCAGTGATCAGAATTCACTATAATATCACCATTGCTTGCTCTCTTACTGAACTTTTCTCCACCTAAGACCTTGAAAGAAACTGCATTTCATCTATCATCCTAGAATTCATGCCCTCTATTTATTCCACTGCACAAAGGAAATCTAAACGACAGAGTATATTTTTTCAGCCAACACATCTTTCAAAAGTCAAAACTCTCCTTCTATTGAATTTCTAGCTTTATGCTCAATCGGAATTCACAATTTTCCCCTAGATAGAGTTTTTTTTTTTTTTTTTAACGTGTTGGACAGTCTTCAGAATTAAAATGGATAAGTTGTAGCTATGAAGTATCTACATAATCTGCAGTCATAAAATTTGCAAAGCAGAAAAAAATTAACCATTCAGAATTAATTTAATAAAGTCATTGAATTTCAAGTTAAAAAGATGTTTAAATTACATCTAATCTGTTAAATTACTTACCTAAGGACACACAAGCAATTACTGCTTTCAAAGGCATTATTTCTTTTATTGTTCTGAATTCCCCCTAGCATTGTGGATGATGGAGACTATATTCTATTTATTGTATTTTGTGTTTATTTTTAAGATACCAGCGTAACCATCATTTCTCCTGGGAAGTTTTCACACACACCTGCACATCTCCATGGGTACACAGATACACACACACACACACACACCAAACAGGCATGTGCCCATGCACACACACACACACAAAGACTCGATCTCCTTCTGTGTCCTCCCACCCATGACGCTTCTGTCACTCCCCATCAAGGCATTTATTACACTTATTTCAATTTCAAGTTTGTTTGTCTTACCTGCTAGACTTTGAACTCCATGGTCAGATAACCATGTCTATCTGGTTTCTCATTGTATTTCTAGTTCTAAACACAATGACAATTGCTAAATTCAACACTAGAGTGAATAAAAAACTTTTAAATATTGGCAAAGCTGAATACCTGCCCCCAAATATGTATTATTTTTGAGTTAAGTTCAACTTGATTTTATAAAAATGGGTATTTGTATTTTTTATCATATATTACATGATCTCAAAAACAAGCATGCACAAAAACATCCAAAATTTGCTATTCCACCCTTATTTCCAACCTCTCTTATTTTAATTCATCTCAGACATTTGGTCCAGATTGCAGAAAAATGTTTGGCATAGACCTTTTCTTTCACTGAGGTAATTCTAAGAACTGGTAAGGTAAAAAGATACTATCATTTGAAAAATTGTTGTAACAAATATAAGCTACTTCCTTTTTTATTTCCACCCAGTGAACCCAAATTTAGACATAATTTACTTGCCAAATATATTTTATCCCTAAGAATTATAAGAAAGTGAAGAAACTGCTTCTTTGAATAAATTTATAAATAAAATAAAATCCTTTAAAACAGGAAAATCTTCCAAAATTTATCCAATGAGTGACACTATGTTATTATATAGTATTTTGCACTAGAAATACTGTGATTGTGACAGGTTTTTCATATATGTACGGATGGGAGAAATGCCACTCTGAAGTATTCATGCTGAATATGCTTTGTATGACTGCAGATTCTTCCAAAGCTTGCTATGAGTTCTAACTTATTCTGGTTTTGACTACTTCATTACCTTCATATATTGGCCAAAATCTTCAACCATATCCTAAAATCAACCTCCAGTACAGCCTGATATTTGCATATAAACCATAGACATTAAAATGCTGGTAGTATCATAAAAGAAACATTTCTTTCTACTCAATAGCAGTGATGACAAGGTAAAACCCTAGAGCACCTGTATATTTTTTCTCCAAGCTAAATATAACCCCAATATGTTGAGAGGATGAATTGGTCTTGATTTCCCTCAGCATTCTGACACCTTTCTACAAGTATTTATAATACTGCCAGTAATTATTCATATATAGACTGAGTTCTCTTCTGGATTAGATATCTTTGCATGTAGAGTTTAATCTGCCTACACATTTCCAGCTTCTAGAACAATGCTCAAAACAAAGCAAGTTTTCAATAAATGCTTCTTGAATATCTATTGTAATCCCAATAATGACTCCTAACTGCTATACTAATTTTGTAACAATAATGTACCATAATTAATTTAGCTTTTGATTAATTGTAACTCACAATGTATCATTTCTGTTTGATCAATTACCTTTCATCTTCACTTTTTTCAGAGCCTTTCTTCTTAAACAGCCTACTCTTCATGTGTTGCCATTCTCCTGCTATAAGATAATTAGGCAAATGAAACCAAGACTAGATCATTGGATCATTTAAGTCCAGTGCTGGTTTTTAGGATATATGGTGAAAATAATTTCATAATAAAATAAAAATTCAACCCTAAATGAGTAATACAAATTTTTCTGACAATCTTTATAAATCATCAAAGGAAAAAAAGGGCAAAAATTCCTTAAGCAGAAAAGGGGTAAATACACTAAGCCAATCAAGATTGAAGAATTCATTTTTTTCTCATCTTGAAAAAAATCACTCTCTACCCCAAGATAATTTGTATGTTACTTTTATTTGCTTTTTTTCTCCATAACTGTAAATTGCTAAGGTCCCTTTTGGTCACCAAGAAGAAGCAAATGCTGTCCTTTCACAATGAGATGGTATCTCATTGTGGTTTTGATTTGCATTTCTCTGATGGCCAGTGATGATGAGCATTTTTTCATGTGTCTGTTGGTTGCACAAATGTCTTCTTTTCAGAAGTGTCTGTTTATATCCTTTGCTCACTTTTTGATGGGGTTGTTTGTTTTTTTCTTGTAAATTTGTTTAAGTTCTTTGTAGATTTTGGATATTAGCCTTTTGTCAGATAGGTAGATTGCAAAAATTTTCTCCCATTCTGTAGGTTGCCTGTTCACCCTGATGGTAGTTTCTTTTGCAGTGCAGAAGCTCTTTAGTTTCATTAGATCCCATTTGTCTATTTTGGCTTTTGTTGTCACTGCTTTTGGTGTTTTAGTCATAAATTCCTTGCCCATTCCCATGTCCTGAATGGTATTGCCTAGCTTTTCTTCTAGGGTTTTTATGGTTTTAGGTCTAACATTTAAGTCTTTAATCCATCTTGAATTAATTTTTGTATAAGTTGTAAGGAAGGGATCCAGTTTCAGCTTTCTACATATAGCTAGCCAGTTTTCCTAGCACCATTTATTAAATAGGGAATCCTTTTGCCATTTCTTGTTTTTATCAGATTTGTCAAAGATCAGATGGTTATAGTTGTGTAGTGTTATTTCTGAGGCCTCTGTTCTGTTCCATTAGTCTATATATCTGTTTTGGTACCAGTACCATGCTGTTTTGGTTACTGTAGCCTTGTAGTATAGTTTGAAGTCAGGTAGCCTGATGCGTCCAGCTCTGTTCTTTTTGCTTAGGATTGTCTTGGAAATATGGGCTCTTTTTTGGTTCCATATTAACTTTAAAGTAGTTTTTTCAATTATTTGAAGAGAGTCATTGGTAGATTGATGGGGATGGCATTGAATCTATAAATTACCTTGGGCAGTATGGCCATTTTCACGATATTGATTCTTCCTATCCATGAGCATGGAATGTTCTTCCATTTGTTTGTGTCCTCTTTTATTTCATTGAGCAGTGGTTTGTAGTTCTCCTTGAAGAGTTCCTTCACCTCCCTGGTAAGTTGGATTCCTAGTATTTTATTCTCTTTCTAGCAATTGTGAATGGGAGTTCACTCATAATTTGGCTCTCTGTTTGTCTGTTATTGGTGTATAGGAATGCTTGTGATTTTTGCACATTGATTTTGTATCCTGAGACTTTGCTGAAGTTACTTATCAGCTTAAGGAGATTTGGGGCTGAGACAATGGGGGTTTTCTAAATATACAATCACGTCATCCGCAAACAGGGACAATTTGACTTCCTCTTTTCCTAATTGAATACCCTTTATTTCTTTCTCCTGCCTGATTGCCCTGGCCAGAACTTCCAACACTATGCTGAATAGGAGTGGTGAGAGAGGGCATCCTTGTCTTGTGCCAGTTTTCAAAAGGAATACTTCCAGTTTTTGCCCATTCAGTATGATATTGGCTGTGGGTTTGTCATAAATAGCTCTTATTATTTTGAGATACGTTCCATCAATAACTTGTTTATTGAGAGTTTTTAGCATGGAGGCTTGTTGAATTTTGTCAAAGGCCTTTTCTGCATCTATTGAGATAATCATGTGGTTTTTGTCATTGGTTCTGTTTATGTGATGTATTACGTGTATTGATTTGCACATGTTGAACCAGTCTTGCATCCCAGGGATGAAGCCAACCTGATTGTGGTGGATAAGCTTTTTGATGTGCTGCTGGATTTGTTTTTTTATTAAGTATTTTATTAAGGATTTTTGCATCAATGTTCATCGAGGCTTTCGGTCTAAAATTCTTTTTTTGTTGTGTCTCTGCCAGGCTTTGGTATCAGGATGACGCTGGCCTCATAAAATGAGTTAGGGAGGATTCCTTCTTTTCCTATTGACTGGAATAATTTCAGAAGGAACAGTACCAGCTCCTCCTTGTACCTCCAGTAGAATTCAGCTGTGAATACATCTGGATAAATTCCTGGACACATACACCCTCCCAAGACTAAACCAGGAAGGAGCTGAATCTCTGAATAGACTAATAACAGGCTCTGAAATTGAGGCAATAATTAATAGCCTACCAACCAAAAAAAGTCCAGGAATTTATCCATTTCTTCTAGATTTTCTAGTTTATTTGCATAGAGGTGTTTATAGTATTCTCTGATGGTAGTTTGTATTTTTGTGGGATTGGTGGTGATTTCCCCTTTATCATTTTTTATTGTGTCTATTTGATTCTCCTCTCTTTTCTTCTTTATTAGTCTTGCTAGCAGTCTATCAATTTCATTGATCTTTTCAGAAAACCAGCTCCTGGATTCATTGATTTTTTTAAGGGTTATTTTGTCTATCTCCTTCAGTTCTGCTCTGATCTTAGTTATTTCTTGCCTTCTGCTAGCTTTTGAATGTGTTTGCTCTTGCTTCTCTAGTTCTCTTAATTGTGATGTTAGGGTGTCAATTTTAGATCTTTCCTGCTTTCCCTTGTGGGCATTTAGTGCTATAAATTTCCCTCTACACACTGCTTTAAATGTGTCCCAGAGATTCTCGTACATTGTGTCTTTGTTCACATTGGTTTCAAAGAACATCTTTATTTCTGCCTTCATTTCATTATTTACCCAGTAGCCATTCAGGAGCAGGTTGTTCAGTTTCCATGTAGTTGTGCAGTTTTGAGTGAGTTTCTTAATCCAGAGTTCTAATTTGATCGCACTGTGGTCTGAAAGACAGTTTGTTGTGATTTCTATTCTTTTACATTTGCTGAGGTGTGCTTTACTTCCAATTTTGTGGTCTATTTTAGAATAAGTGTGATGTGGTGCTGAGAAGAATGTATATTCTGTCGATTTGGGGTGGAGAGTTCTGTCGATGTCTATTAGGTCCGCTTGATGCAGAGCTGAGTTCAAGTCCTGGATATCCTTGTTAACCTTTTGTCTCGTTGATCTGTCTAATATTGACAGTGGGGTGTTAAAGTCTCCCATTATTATTGTGCGGGAGTCTAAGTCTCTTTGTAATTTCTAAGGACTTGCTTTTTGAATCTGGGTGCTCCTGTATTGGGTGCATATATATTTAAGATAGTTAGCTCTTCTTGTTTAATTGATCCCTTTACCATTATGAAATGGCCTTCTTTGTCTCTTTTGATCTTTGCTGGTTCAAAGTCTGTTTTATCAGAGACTAGGATTGCAACTCCTGCTTTTTTTTTTTTGCTTTCCATTTGCTTGGTAGATATTCCTCTATCCCTTTATTTTGAGCCTATGTGTGTCTCTGCACAGTGACACGGGTCTCCTGAATACAGCACACTGATGGGTCTTGACTCTTTATCCAATTTGCCAGTCTGTGTCTTTTAATCGGGGCATTTAACCCATTTACATTTAAGGTTAATATTGTTATGTGTGAATTTGATCCTGTCATTATGATGTTCACTGTTTATTTTGCCCATTAATTGATGCAGTTTCTTCATAGCATTGGTGACCTTTACAATTTGGCATGTTTTTGCAGTGGCTGGTACCGGTTGTTTCTTTCCATGTTTAGTGCTTCCTTCGGAAGCTTTTGTAAGGCAGGCCTGGTGGTAACAAAAATCTCTCAGCATGTGCTTGTCTGTAAAGGATTTTATTTCTCCCTCACTTATGAAGCTTAGTTTGGCTGGATATGAAATTCTGGGTTGAAAATTCTCTTCTTTAAGAATGTTGAATATTGGCCCCCACTCTCTTCTGGCTTGTAGAGTTTCTGCTGAAAGATCTGCTGTTAGTCTGATGGGCTTCCTTTTGTGGGTAACCCGACCTTTCTCTCTGGCTGCCCTTTACATTTTTTCCTTCATTTCAACCTTAGTGAATCTGAAAATTATGTGTCTTGGGTTTGCTCTTCTCAAGGAGTACCTTTGTGGTGTTCTCTGTGTTTCCTGAATTTGAATGTTGGCCTGCCTTGCTAGGTTGGGGAAGTTCCCCTGGATAATATCCTGAAGAGTGTTTTTCAACTTGGTTCCCTTCTCCCCGTCACTTTCAGGTACAGCAATCAAACGTAGATTTGGTCTTTTCACATAGTCCCATATTTCTTGGAGGCTTTGTTTGTTTCTTTTTACTTCTTTTTTTTTTTTTCTAAACTTGTCTTCTCGCTTTATTTCATTAATTTGATCTTCGATCACTGATACACTTTCTTCCACTTGATCGAATCAGCTATTGAAGCTTGTGCATGTGTCACGAAGTTCTCGTGCCATGGTTTTCAGCTCCATCAGGTCATTTAAGGTCTTCTCTACACTGTTTATTCTAGTTAGCCATTCATCTAACCTTTTTTCAAGGTTTTCAGCTTCCTTGTGATGGGTTAGAACATGCTTCTGTAGCTAGGAGAAGTTTGGTATTACTGACCTTCTGAAGCCTACTTCTGTCAACTCATCAAAGTCATTCTCCCTCTAGCTTTGTTCCTTTGCTGGTGAGGAGCTGTGATCCTTTGGAGGAGAAGAGGCACTCTGGTTTTTAGAATTTTCAGCTTTTCTGCTCTGCTTTCTCCCCATCTTTGTGGTTTTATCTACCTTTGGTATTGTGGTTTTGGTGTAGATGTCCTTTTTGTTGATGTTGATGCTATTCCTTTCTGTTTGTTAGTTTTCCTTCTAATAGTCAGGTCCCTCAGCTGCAGGTCTGTTGGAGTTTGCTGGAGGTCCACTCCAGACAGTTTGCATGGGTATCACCAGTGGTGGCTGCAGAACAGCAAATATTGCTGCCTGATCCTTCTTCTGGAAGCTTCATCCCAGAGGGGCACCCACCTGTATGAGGTGTCTGTTGGTCCCTACTGGGAGGTGTCTCCCAGTTAGGCTACACGGGGGTCAGGGACCCAATTGAGGAGGCAGTCTGTCTGTTCTCAGAGCTCAAACGCCATGCTGGGAGAACCACTGCTCTCTTCAGAGATGTCAGACAGGGACGTTTAAGTCTGCAGAAGTTTCTGCTGCCTTTTGTTCAGGTATGCCCTGCCCACAGAGGTGGAGTCTATAGAGGCAGTAGGCCTTATTGAGCTTCAGTGGGCTCTGCCCCAGTTCAAGCTTCCCAGCCACTTTGTTTACCTACTCAAGCCTCAGCAATGGTGCATGCCCCTCCCCCAGACAGGCTGAAGCCTTGCTGGTCAATCTCAGACTGCTGCACTAGCAGTGAGCAAGGCTCTGTGGGCATTGCACCTGCCGAACCAGGCATGGGAGAAAATCTCCTGGTCTGCCAGTTGCTAAGACTGTGGGAAAAGTGCAGTATTTGGGCGTGAGTATTCCGTTTTTCCAGGTAGTCTGTCACAGCTTCCCTTGGCTAGGAAAGGGAAATCCCTTGACCCCTTGCACTTCTCAGGTGAGGCGACGCCCCGCCCTGCTTTGGCTTGCCCTCCGTGGGCTGCACCCACTGTTCAACCAGTCCCAGTGAGATGAACCAGGTACCTCAGCTGTAAATGCAGAAATCACCTGTCTTCTGCATCGATCACGCTGGGAGCTACAGACCAGAGCTGTTCCTATTCAGCCATCTTGGAATGGAAACCTAGTTTGAGTTTCTTACGGCATCAAAAGTTGTGGTTAACTAGCACTCATTGTGAAAAACTAGAATTATTTTATATTTTAAAGTTACAAGTTTTCTTTTCTGGAGTAAATTCTTGGCTTTCTGTTACATTTGCATTTTGGTGTGATCAATAATTTTGAAAAAGTCACATACAAATTTAACCTGAAATTAACACATACACAGGCAATTTAAGTGCATTTTGAAATTGCTTCTACATTCTAATAACTGCAGATTGTATAATCAAGTTACTCCTTTTTTACATTGACTCACTAACTGGTATACATTAGATTTTGGTCACTAGAAATCATTTATCTTTAGGCCAGTTTACTGTGTGGGTGGCATTCTAGAAATCCACTCTGTTTGGGACAACTAGACTTCAACAAGACAAAATATGTCACTTGCTAAAATACAATCTAATACCCTGGGGTACATTCAACGCACATATTCTCCTGCAAATGTATGACTCTTTCTAGTCTCACTACAGATCTGTGCACTAAAGCACAGAGATTAGTTGATTCTATTTTGTGTAATTCCCAACAGCAAAATAGTATGGTGTATCTATAATTGCTTTACTGGATACACTTCTATAATTCTGGGAAAACAACTCTTCATTTTTTCCTAGGTATTCAGGAGAAACAATGACATTTAATTATAATTTTACCTATCTAATGATGGGAATAATTTCTAACAGATCAACTTCTGCTCTGTGCTTTTAAATATTGCTTTCCTCTCACTGCTAACATGCCCTCCCAGTGCCAGTTGCTGAAGGGAACATTCACTTCACAGAATAACCTATGAACTCGCACCTTTGACTTACAATGATGAGTAGGTGGGCACAATCACTGGTAGCAGTATCCTGGGGGGCTAGTCATACACCAGGGTGGGTAGCAATAACATAACATAAATGAACTTGACTGTTTAAACTACTTAATTGTATCCTATTGATCCCAAACTACATGTACCCAACTCAACTTCCTCTTGGCCTGATTCTCCCAATCCCAGAGACATTCTGGCACTACTTGAAATTAGGATGAGTTTGATGGAAGGGAAATATTTAAGGAATGTCTTTATTGCTCTCCCCAATAAACAAATAACCAAACACATTAGATCTTAAGATAGAATAAAGAGAAGGCAGAATGAATGCTGTGGTTTGAGTATTACCCAGAATTCTTGTGTTTAAAATTTGGTCATTGGTGTGGCCGTGCTGGGAGGCAAGGCCTTTAAAAAGTGATTAGGTGGTTACAAGGAATGAATGCTACTCTGCGGAGATTGGGTTAGTTCTGGTGGGAATGAGTTCTCATTCTCTCAGGACTGGATTAACTACCTCATTGGTGCCCCTTTTGCATCTGCCTGCTTTCTCTTCTGCTCCTCTGCCATGTTATGATGTAATATTCAAACACTCACCAGAGGCTACAGCCATACTCTTAGACTGCCCAGTCTCCACAACCATGAGCCAAATAAACTTGTTTCTTTTATAAATACACAGTCTCACGTATTCTGTTACAGCAAGGTAAGCAAAATAAGGTAGTGGAGATAATAATAGACTATCAGAAATGATAATATATGTGGTTTTGAAAAAAGATGTATGTAATAGAAGAAACAAAGGATTAGTAAAACAGTGGAAATATCCTTCAAGGGAAATGTTAGTTCCAGAAGCACACATCTATCTCTCTTAGTAAGACATAGGATTTAAACAATAGGGTTAAGAGTTCTGCGAGAAGGGGAGATAACTGGAGATGTTCTACTAAAATTTCCGAGAACATATAATTCTATCTTTATACAAACTCAGAGAAAAGAAAAATGGGGAATAATCACCAAATGATTTTATGCATGAACATGGAATCAAAAATTTTAAACCAGTTTTGGCAAAAATACCTGTCGACTTATTTTAAAAATACATCATGACTAAGATTTATCCAATGAATACAAAATGTTTTAGAGATAAGAATATCGACATAATTTACCACATTAGCAGATTAAAGCAGAAAAATATCTCAATAGAGATATTCAAATTATTTGTTTAAAAAAATCAAAACCTATTCATAATTAGTCTTAGAAAATGAGATACAGAAACAAAACTGAATCTGATAAAGACTATCCAAAATCAATGGCTAAAATACATGTAAAGAAGAGTTCTCAGAAACATTGCTTTTAAAATCAGGATCAAAGCAGACATCATCACTACATAATCCAGCATTGGCTATGAGACTCTTACTGGTACAAGATTGTATTAATAAGAAATTAGGGAGAAAGTAATAAACTGCCATTACTTGAGGATGGCAACAGAAAAACAAGAAGAATTAATACTAGTTGAAGAACACTGGTGAATAGAAGATCAATTTATAATTTCTATTCCAAAGCAATAAGTGTCATAAAGGATACCATTTACAACAGCACAAAAATAGGGCATATTGAAGACATTTAGCTGAAATATAGAGAAAAAGTAAAAAATTTTATTGAAAGACACAAAAATCTATAAGTGGAAAAGTAAACTATACTCATGATTAAGAAGATCAAGTTTAAAAAACAAAAAGAAAAAAGTAAAAAGCCAGTTTTTCCTAAATCTATCCATTCATTGTAATTTTGACTAAATTCCAAGTAAGATTTTGATTAGAAATTGACAAATTAGTGTTTAAAATTATGTATATAATTTAAATTTTTCTGATAACCCATGAGATGATTTCAACACTTATTTGAAAGTTATAGTAATCACCAAGACTGTGAAGTTAGTAAAGAAACAAATAAAGAAAACAATATTACGAAATAGAGTACTCTGAAAATGAATCACATATGACAGGAATTGATGATTTAGATTAATTATTCAATAAATGATTCTGGGACAAATGGTTATTCATAGTGGAAAAAATAAAACAGTCACTATTTCATGTCATGTACAAAAATCAATTGAGGTAAAAAAATTTTTTAAAGTACAACTTTAAAACTTTTGGAGGATATTAAAGAAAATATATTTAGAACATTGTGATATGTTAGAATTTTTAATCAACTTCCCCAAAACAAAAATCATAAAGAAAAAGATGGACAAATTTGTCTACAATAAAAATAAAAATTGCTATACATCAAAAGGCACTAAAACATGAAAGCACAATCTACAGACCAAAATAGATTGGTATGCAATATAGAAATTAATACAAGCAAATATAAAAGAAAATGATTGGAGATAGGGCAGTTGATACATAGAGCAATTCACCAAAGATGAAACCTACAAAACCAATTAATGTTGAACAGATGCTCAACCACCTTGATAATCACAAAAAGACAAATTGACATAGCAAGATATTTCATATACAATCATAATGACAACATTTTAAACATCAGACAATACCAAGAGATGGTGGATGGTGAGTACATACAAAAATTTACACAGTTGGTAGTGGTGTACTGTATTAGTTTGAGCTGCCATGACAAAAATACCATAGGCTGGGTAGCTTAAATAATGGATGTTTATTTTGCATAGTTCTGGAGGCTAAGAAGTCTAAGATCAAGGTGCTGGCTGATTTAGTTCCTATGAAGACATTCTTCATGACTTTCAGAAGGCTACCTTTTTGCTGTGTCCTCACAGGGTGGGGACAGAACTCTAGTTTATCTTCTTATAAGGGCACTAATCCCATCATGAGCTTCAACGTGTGATTTTGCAGGATCACAATTAAATCCATAGCGTGTACTTATGTTTAGCCAGTTGAGGAGCAATTTGACAATATCTAGTCAAGTTGAAAAAAACGCATCCATCAACCTAGCAGTTTAATCCTAGAGAAAATCTCACACATATGCACAAGCAGACAAAGAAGTATTATTTGAAATAAGGAAAAGTAACAGAAGTTAACGTAAATTGCCATTAAGAGTTAAAAGGAAAAATAAACCCTAAGATATTTAAACAATGGAATACTCTTTATCAGTGATACCTAAGGGTAAATATAGGATTGTTGTGGTAAGCCACCAACTTTTAAATGATTCGTTCCATTTTTAACTAGACATAATATTAAAGTCAGCTCGGCATAATTTCTAATTTTATTAAATTTGAACTACATAATGATGTCCATAAGCCATACTCAGAAGTGCTATTTTTTGTTGTTGAATTACTGAGATACTACAAATTCGTTTTGTAGAGATGCCCATATTCAAGTGTTGAGTGGGTAGCATTGCGTGAATGCACACTTTGTATCAGCTCCTGTAAGCTCATCAAGAACTGTGATGAGTCTATGAGTAACACTGAATGTGTTTCTTAATTATTTAATCATTTATAACATTACTAAGAGCTTATGTGGCTTTCTCTGGCTAGAAAAAAGTACAGCTATGCTCGATGGCTTAGATGATAGATGGATTGCCCTCCCCTCAAAACCCATCACCACACACAGGCACACATACACAGGCACACATGTTTCATTGCTAATGAACCAAGAAGAAATATTAATAGTAAATCCACTAATAAGTATGCAACACTTAGAAGATCAAGAGGGAGCAGTTCAAATAAGTATCTGAATGAAAAAGGGTTATTTTACCTGCATCTAGTTATCCTGCATCTCCACCTGGTATGCCAACCTTAGCATATCAAGTAGGCAGACGGCATTTTGAAGAGAGTAGAAGTCTTATTTTACACGCAAGAGTAAGGTAATTTTATATCTGCTCTAACACTGGATTAAGTAGTTACAGACTATTGTTAAGCTACTAAAATAATCATGAAGAAGAATGGATAGAAGAACACATCCTTGCAACAAACCCATGTTAATTACCCTTGCAGCTGGGAGATCAATTTGCATAGAGTCTTTGAAGCCTGTCAGATATGAATTGAACCACTGAACTGCTACATTTGATAATCCAGGCCTTGAGCTTATTTTTTTTCCCCTGAAGATATTGTTTCAGACTACCAGGCAGCTTTCTTTATATAAAAGTACTCATTTCTAATTAATTTGCTGCTATATTTAACACGCACAGAGACATACATATACCCATTTATGTCTTTCAAAGAAATTGATAACAAAATATTATTAAAAACATGGGTATTTTAATTATATATATGAAAGAAGAAATATTTTGGGTACTGTAAGTTTTAGGTTTAGTTCTCAAAATCTGAGAACTCAAGAAGAATCTGAAGACATTTAAAGATTACAGTTGGCTAATAAAAATGAGAGTATTCTAAAAGGCTTTAACTGTGTTTACTCATTTAATATTCAGAACAGCCATATGAAGTAGGCAATATGGCTTTTCTTGTTTTACCCAAAGGGAAACTGAGGCACAGAGAACTACCATAAATTGACAAAGTCACTCAAGAAAATGGCAGGATCAGGATTTGAATGCAGATAACGTTATTCCCAGCACATTCTCTGATCTGCTTCACCCTGCCTCTTCAAAAAAGTCAGTTCTCCACTGTCTATCCTAAGAAATAATCTTCTTTCTATTTAATTGCATTAATTTAAACAGAAAAAAAGTAGGGTTTCTTGGTATTCAGTAATATTTAACATTGGAATAATTTGCCCATTTCTGGGCTTTGAAAATCAAAGAGCCAAGAGAGTTACAACAGGGAATAAACAATTAAAAAAATGTGATAAAAAACTCAAGTAATTGAATGGAATTCTCCTAAGGTTAATGATTTTTTTTTTGGAAATTTAGCAAAAATAGGATTTGGCAAGAATTATTCAATCAAGTTAAAAAATTATTTGGAATGAATTATCATGAAAATGACAGATAGTTAACTTAGAAAATGTTAATCTACATTCTTTCAATAATATTTTGACATTAGGGCAAGTCCTCATTGAGTATGCATCTGCTGATTATGGTTCTAGTCATCTTTTTCGCATAACCAAATCTTGTCAAAAAAAAATCTTAGTTATATGTGAATGCAAAACCTTCTAAAATTTGGCAAAATTATTTTTCATTGTTCACAGTAGTTTTAATCCCATAGAATTCCACTTGCCTTTATCCAACTTTTACAAAGCAGTCAGTTTAGTTTTCATCAAAATAACAAATATTTTCACATTGATATTTCTGTAATTTTATTCATATTCAATTGGATTTCATAATTATTAATATAAGAATATTGGCATGTTTGTGAAAAATATAAAGTAGATTAATATCTAGTAGGTGCATACATATGGGGGGTAGGCATTAGAGTTGCTTACTAGCCACGAGTACCCAGGACTCTATAAGCATCAGTCAGCTTACATGGTACAGAGGGAATGGAGCTCTCTGGAGACCCAGAAAACCCTATCAAGTGCAGATCAGGAGTTTCCTCAGTATTTACAAAATCCTTCAAAAAATAGTGGGTTAGTCTATTTTACATTTAGAATGATGTAACTGCATAATGTTCACACACTCATATCAGTCGCTGTCATGAGGTTACCTCACTCTGTGTATTTGTCATGTAGTTCTATTTTCATGTTACGAGAACCTAATTCAGATTAGCTTATGTGTTAAGATGGATTCATTAATGCAAAGAACCTAATGAGTAGGGCTAAAGTTCACCACATGGTACAGTGCACGCAAGAACAGGCAAACATAACTCCAGCCCAGAGAGGCAGGCTGTAACTTAAAACGTGGCTAAATTGGCATAATTAGGGAGAATTGTTACTAATTTAGAAAAAATATAAAACAATGACTGAGTACTCGCTCATGTCACCTAATCATACATTAATTTCTGTAATATGTATAATATTCCATTAAATCGTATAATTACAAATGCTTGAATGTTAGCATATTTGTTGGGGGAGAATCCAACTGACTCTTGGTAATCATAGAATTTACCTGATTGAAATATACACGTGGGAAGAGGGAAGAATAAGTATTAGAGAGGAGCCTACTTGCCAGAGCACCCGTGCCCACCTGTGGTCGTACCAGAGGGGTTTCTCTACATGAACAGAATTCGAGTTCCGAGAATTTTGTCTTATATTCTTATAGTTGTAGCCAACTCAAATTCCAAGAATCTTAGAAAAAGATTTAATCAGCCATTCTTGCGTTTGATATCCATCAGTAAGTCAATTACTGAAGTCACCTGAATAAGTGACTAATTTGCTAATTATTTTGGAGTATTTATAAATATTTATAATAGATATACAGATGTGTAGGCAATAGCCTGGTAAGGGGGTAGGTTTTCCATGAGAAAAACTAAATCTCTGCCCACAACTGAAGTTCAAATGTGTAAAAATATATACAATAGATTTAGGGAGAGTCTAACATCCATAGGACCCTCAAGCCACGTCACCATAAGTAAGATTAGGCTCTCACGGGATTGGATATTCATTCACCACAGGAAGAATTTGCTATTGAAAGGCTCAATGTGATGCTATATTTAAAGCTACATAATTCTTGCCTGAGGCACTAATACAAACTAGGCTAGCAAGATCTCTGTAGTAAAATGGAAAAAATTCTATAACTAGGAAAAAAAATAAAATAAATCACAGTAAAGACTCAGGCTTGCCAGAAATGGCTATTGTTCTGTCTCTTTTCTTTCAGAATGTAGAATATTGAATTGACATTACACATCAGCCTTCTAACTTGGAATCTGATCAGGTGATTCTAATGTAACCCAGGTGAAAAGTGTAAGAATTCAAGAAGAATCTGAACAATGTACTGCAGAACACTTCCTGTAGAAGTAATGGCATGCAAACAGAAGAGGGGAAAACTCTACATGCGGCAGAGGAAGACAGAGTGCTCAACAAGCACTGAATGAGGATATAATACACCGAACAATTTTCCAAAAATATTAATTATAGACTGCTAAAATTCAATACGATATAGGCCCTGTGAAACAAGATATGAATGATGAAATGATAAAAATACGAGTTGAGATTAAAAATGAGATGTCTGAATGGGCAGTGAAAAAGTCATAAGGGAAATAGACATTTCTTAAAAAAGAAAAAATGTATAATTATCTGAATAGTTAATAAGTTTGATTTAACAATTTCTTTTTATTAAGCCTTATATTCTAAGAGATCACCTTCTTGTAAAGCAGCTTTTGGAATATTTATAAAAACTAATCTCAGAATAAGGCACAAAGAAACCTACAAAACACACAGAAAGCAAACACAATGCCAACAATAATCTTTGTCCCAAGTGCAATAAAATAGCAAAATAACAATAACACAAACAATAGCAACAACAAAGCAAAAAACCCAAATGACAGGTTTTTTTCTTTTTCATATTCATATGAAATCCTAGGGTCAATAGGAAAATCAAACCTATGTATAATTAAAAAGAGTATTATATGTCATATTTCCCACAACTCAAAATATTTTCATTATTAAATGAAAAAAAGTAAAATAAAATTATTTAATTACTTAAATTCAACTTAATAAATTCACAAAAGACAAACATACAATCAGAAATTTAAAAAATATACAAGAAATTATCATTTTTAAATAATAAAGCAATGAATAAATACTTTGAAATAGCAATAAAACAGACAAACTTAAAAAGTTGAATGCATTAAGACTAATAGACAAAAATCTACATAGAAAAGGCTCACAAACAGAAACATTGGGAACCAACGGCTTGGTGAGAAAATCTGAACTGTAATTAAGAAACTGCTGGAGGCTCAGGGTGCACGGTTCTGAGACTTAAAACACCCCACCAGGAACTAGTCAAAGGGGGCCCCCACACACTTTTGTGTTTTACCTCCAGGGACATGGGCAGGTTCTCACAGTAAATATCACAGAAAAATTCCCTCGTGTTTCCAGCAGGGGGAGGGGAAAAGGAACCGTTTTGAAATGTAGCAGAACATTCTGTTCTTAACAAAGCCTTCGCTTCACAAATCCTGTCCTCAGGAGAACTCGAGTGAACCAGAGTCTAACCTGCTGGGGCGTTAACAGAGCCTAACTCACTTGGGGGAAGCAAAATACCCAAGTTCTGTCAGCTCTAACCTTCCATATGGGAAAAGGAAAATACCTAACTCCAACCCACCTGAGAGTAGGAAAAAACTGAGAAACACTCGTGAAATTTACAGTCCAGCGGCCTAAGTTCACTATAAGACTGAGACCTAATCATAGAACTACAGAATATTTGTCTTCCCCCAACGCTTCACCACATTGGTAAAGACTACATTCCAAGTATCTGACATTCAGGAAAAGCTTCATCAGCTGTAACAAATGTACCACTCTGGTGGGGGCTGTTGTTAAATTAAAGGGGGAGGCTGTGCACGTGTGGGGACAGGAGATACATTGGAAATCTCTGCCCCTTCTTCTCAATTTTTCTGTGAACCTAAAACTGTTCTAAAAAATAAACACTTAAAAAAGTCAGACGACATGCATTTTAAAGTAAGAAATGCTGCCAATGCTAAGACAAATATTCCTGAGCACAGGAAACATGGAACAGTTTTGAATTAATTTTGTGAAGCTAACATTACTCAGGCTATGGCTATAGTGGAAAAAAAAAAAAAAAGACAAACAAGAGCAAAAGGAAGGAAGGGAGAGAGGAAGGAAGGGAGGAAGGAAGACAGGGAGGGAGGGAGAGAGGGAAGGAAACATTTTTTCATTCTACCCTGATAGGAAAACTTTAAAAGCAATAAAAAGAGTGTGAGTAAACAAGAATGATGTTTATCTGAAGCCCTAAGCCAATATTATGCATAATTGGGAAACACTGGAAGCATTCATTAAAGTGAGAAACAGCAACTATTACCAAAAGTACTAGTATTTAGTATTTCTTTGGAAGTTCTCACCAAAGGAAAAAGAAAATAAAATAAATATAAAATATAAACCACTATAAAGAAGAAAAACAATTATTATGTTCAGATACTTTCTAATTATAAATCCAAAGAATCAAGTGAAAAGCATTTTAACAAATATAATTTCCCAATTTCGTATGTTCTAACTGATGATTGCTGATATGTAAGAAACTGTTTTACATCCACACCCACATACACAAATAAACTTAGTAAGAAACAGGCAATAATCTACTGGAAAACCTTTTAAACCAAATTGCATAAAAGAAAACATGAGTCAACAGACAAAGGAAGCATGAGAAAATTTATTGGAGTATATCTGCCCTGTTTCTACCAAATCAATAGATACATTTAATTTATAAGGACATAAATATAAAGTCTATCAATCTAGAAGGAAAAAACTGGTAAACAGATTATTGAAAAAAATTTAACTTAAAGAAAAAATTAATAAAAAAGTTATTATTCTTTTGCATTTCAATATGCACCATAAGGCTTCACTAATTTTTAAATGACTAAGAATAAAAATAGAAAGATCAATGAAAAATTTAAAAATTTCATCAAAGGGATCCAAGTTTAATGAAAAATTTAGAATATAAAATATAATCAGTGTAGAATTTAGGGATAATAACTAGATCATAGGTCATTTAATTCCCTCTTGATGGAATTTAAAAAAAAATCTTTAGTTTGCATTGTACCTGCACACACCTCCCCGCTTCAAATATATGGATGGATTTATCATATCTATGCAAAAACTTACACAATAAAGGAACTAAAAGAAAATGTATCTGATCTTGGAGTAAGGAAGACTTTTCTAGGCATAAACGTAGAAAAGACTCTTTTAAGGAAATCTTAGAGGTACACAAAATTAAACATTTCCGTATGTCAAAACATTATAAGCAAAAAATTTAAATTTAAAATCAAATAAAAACATGGGAAAATATATGTAGACTATTAACAAAGCTTAAATATTGCTATATAAAAATGTCTAGGAAATTGGTATGATTGAGAAAAGATTGAGGTAAGAAGAGAAGCAGAAATTTCACATATGAAGAAAAAAACTACTAAGCATATGAAATATGAATAAAGAAAGCAATATACATTCTGAAAGAGTAAAGGCAGACCCAGAGCACAACGAACACAGTCAAGAGATCTTTATTAGCGGAGTCAGGTCAGGTTGCGCAGAGAGAGAGAGTGCTGTTGGGATGGGATATTTATATCCCTTAGGGCTACGTGGTTATCCATGATTGGGTCTGGGGGGCGGGCCTGGGGATGGGGGGGGTGGGGGGAGCGGGAGGTATTATTTTCTTATTAGGTCTTTCTTGGCGGGTTTAACATTGCGTCACGTGTGAAGAGGGAGGAAGAACCCGGAACTGTCGCCATCTTGTGGTACCTTACGTGTCTGCGCCACCCAACACATTCAACTAATGAAAAAACATTGCAAATTACAGAATTTTCTTAAAATTTAAAATACCCATAGTAAGCAAGATTTCAATGAAATAAAAATATACACACTGCTGGTGAATGTGCACTGATGCGAAAGTTAGGAAGACACTTGACAAGTAACAGTTGGTTATATCATCTAGCTGAATGATTATACTTCCAGAAATGTATTTTATCAAAACTATCTGAAATATATAAAATATTCATGTACTCAATATTTATTATATTGTTATTTATAATGTGAAAAAATAAGAAATACATTTTAATCCTTTTTAACAGTAGATTGGTTAAATAAAGGATGGGCTATAAAAGCAATGGAATATCAAATAGTCTTCAATCATTAAATTTAAGAATAAAATATACCCACATTAATTTTATTAGAAGAGCTATCTCTTCAAATGACACCTCTATGATATAGGAATAGCAAAACTGAGTACTGATGTAAGCAAATCCACAGTATCCCAGTTCCCCTTGGCTTTGTCTCTACCTGCCCTTACAGCAGCCTATAGGGCACCCATATTTAAAAATAGCTGCTTTAGAACAGTACTTAGTGGAAAATAGGCTGGGTGCGGTGGCTCATGCCTGTAATCCCAGCACTTTGGGAGGCCACGGTGGGCGGATTACGAGGTCAAGAGATCAACGCCATCCTGGCCAATATGGTGAAACCCCGTCTCTACTAAAAATACAAAAATTAGCTGGGCGTGGTGGCGCACCCCTATATTCCCAGCTACTCAGGAGGCTGAGACAGGAGGATCACTTGAACCCGGGAGGCAGAGATTACAGTGAGCTGAGATTGCGCCACACTGCACTCCAACGTGGCGCGACAGAGTGAGACTCTGTCTCAAAAAAAAAAAAGGACGAAAAGAAATGTTTAGATTAAATGTTAAGGAAAAACTAAACAGGTTATAAAGCAATACACACACTTTAAATGTATACATATATGCATAAAATGGTTTAAAACATTCCTTTAATACACATGGAATGGATGTTTTTAAGATTTTGTTTGCGTGTTTTTCTGTATTTTTTCACTATGTGGGAGGAGGCTGTATTATGATTTAGTAGGCGGAAAAAATATATAACCCCTCACAAAGAGCCTGATTGCATAAACCATAGGCATAGATGTGGGAATTTGGGATGTAGGGATGGGAGCATGATGACCTTTACTTGAATCTGGCAGTGGCAGCCTTTTCTATAACACCTCCCCATAAGTTTTTGTGAAACTTAGAAAATAAATTTTCCTCTCTGACCAAAGTAGCAAAAAAAAAAAAATTTATTTTTCCTCGCTGTAAGCTAGAAAAATACTATTTTCTGTATGATTAGAAGAGAATGATCACATAATTAGATGAATATTAACTGAGTCATTCCCAAGATACATGGAAAATATTAAGAATGGCTGAGAAAAGTTATTTATCTGATCTTCAGTGTGCTGCTATATTTTATATTTCTGTGTATTTCTATTTACTAATTTACAAAATTAAATAATCATATGTATGGAACTCAAGCATCAACTTCCCCATCTCTCTTTTTGGCTATCACTCTCCAGTAAACATGGGAAAAGAGTAAGTTTGTTAGGCAGTTTGTTATGTGTCTGCTCCAGAGTTGTCACTTATTTAAAGATTTTGTGCCTCTCTGTTCCTCTGTAGGTCACTGTTCACTTTCTATCAATTTTAGTCTAGAACAGCATGGTCTGGTGGAAATATAATGTGAATCGTATATGTAATTTAGTAGCTACATTAAAAATAATTTTAAAACAAGCAAATTACTTTTAATAAAATATATTATTTAAACTAATACATCCAAAATATTAGTATTTTGACAAGTATTTTGACAACAAGAAAAATACTAAGACTTTTTTTCATACTAAGTCTTGAAATCTGGTGTGTGTATTTCATGTACAACACCTCTTAGCTGGGACTGGTTGTAGCTAAGTTGTCAGTAACCACCTGTGGCTAGTGGCTGCCACAAAAGTCAGCTCAGTTCTAGAACCTCTTCCTGTATTTTGACTATTTCCTCCTTTGCTATTTTCTACAATTCTGTTTAGAACTCTCCATTACATAACTTCATTCCAGATTTCCCCTAACAAACTTGTATCAGAAGGGTTTGAGTAATCTAAGTTGAAATACAATATATGAAGTAAGTAAAATAAAAGTGTACAGACATGACTCCAAGAAAAAAATTTCTACAAACAGTGGCATTTTACTTTGTGATCATCTCCATTCCTAGCTGCGCCCTCAACTTCCATGTCTATCATTCTCTCAGAGAGAATTTTCACCTTTTAACTTCCCCCATGTGACTCTTCACTCACCAATTAGGAAACACTGCTGCTTGCCTAGAGGAGCTGTCCCTACCTATATTTAGCACTCAGCTCTCAAGCAGACATGTCTGCTTCATGTCTGAGATGTTTGGATGAGACTCAAACCTCAGTCTAAAGTCACACTCATAAAGCATTGCGGTTTGTGAAGCTTCATGTCCCACAAAACGGTTTGAGAAGAGTGGAAGCACTTTAAGTAGCCCCACTTTGTGTGTCACCCAGTCAGTGTGATTCAGGCTCCTACTTTTATTCTTCTAATTGTCATATCATAGTTTTTAGAACACACACGCACACACACAAACACTGACATGTGTCCCTGCCTTCCAAGGACAAACTTAACTCTCAACATGAATGCAGTTTAACCCAACTTAATAAGACAATTTCCCACTTGCCTTATAATTTGCAAGGCTACACTCTCACAAAAGCATGGATACACCACCCCCGTGCCCTACAACTAAAAATTTCCCCCTTCAGATCTGCTAAGGGGAATGGGGCGCCACTGATACTTAGCCAACACTGGAGCCCCCTCAGCTGAACAAAAGATAGGCTTTGGCTTTAAAGGTTTTTATTTTTCTTTGTGTGGTAAAGGAAAGCAATTTTTCTCCCCAGTATCTATTTGATAGGGAGGTGGTCTAGTTAGTCCAACTTCATAAGTTAACTATGAGAATAAAAAGAACTGCAAAGTGCCTAGTAGTAAGCCTGGCATGTAGAAGATATTCAGTAAACCTTAGCTGATAAAGTCTGATGAGAAGGAAGATGATGAGGATGACATGGTCATTGCTTTAGTTAGTTTACAATCAAAACCTATTTTGCTATATTTTTCAAAAAGTATACTGTAAGCAGAAAATATTCATCGTACTAGGCTCTTGTATTGTCCCTTCATGAAGTCAATTTGTGGTAGTAAAAAACTTATTTTGCCTGAGCAATTAAAAATATTAAATAGTAGAGATGTTTTATTATCAGATTTAATTTTTATTCACTTGTATATTTTTCAGCAATTTATTTGGATTTCAATATGGAAAGGCAAAATATATCATTTTAGTGTCTTTAGTGGGACAATAAACATTATGAAAAAATAAGTTTAGGCCAGGCGTGGTGGCTCACACCTGTAATCCCAGCACTTTGGGAGGCCAAGGCGGGTGCATCACGAGGTCAGGAGATCGAGACTATCCAGGCTAACACGATGAAACCCTGTCTCTACTAAAAATACAAAAAAATTAGCCAGGCATGGTGGTGGGCGTTTGTAGTCCCAGCTACTTGGGAGGCTGAGGCAGGAGAATGGCATGAACCTGGGGGGTGGAGGTTGCAGTGAGCAGAGATAGTGCCACTGCATTGCAGCCTGGGCAACAAAGCGAGACTCCGTCCCAGCTACTCAGGAGGCTGAGGCAGGAGAATGGCATGAACCCGGGAGGCGGAGCTTGCAGTGAGCCAAGATCCCACCGCTGCACTCCAGCCTGGGCTGTTAACAGAGCGAGACTCTGTCTCAAAAAAAAAAATAAAAAGAAAACATAAGTTTATTTGATAACTACATACTAAGATAATTGTATACCAGCACTCATGACCAATAAACCATATCAATCTAATTTCACCTTCAGGTAGTTGTAAAAACAAATCAAGCTTAGTGAAATAAAGTTCTTCTCTGTTTTCTTAAACATTTTGTGATTGAGTGGGATCTTATGTCCCTCGATGTAATGAAAAGAAAGAAACACATTCAAAGCAAATTTCTTTTTCGCTAAAAGACTAAGTTTATATAACAGAAAAATTTTCTTAATATAGCATATTTAAAAGATAATTATCAAGGTTAATTATAATTCAAATGTAATCATACACATTAGCAAAGAAGAAATTTGGACCCAATTTTAGAAATTAAAAGCATCCAGCATCTCTTCTCTCTCCCTGTACTTTTCTTTAGTTACTCAAATGTCTCCAATCTTAAAATAAGTAAATAAATAAAAGTCTTGCCTCATTACCTTTGCCTGTATTGCTAATCTACCGCTCTTGTTTTCTTCACAGCCATACTTTACTCATTGCTTTCCATTCACTCTTAAACCACTGCAGCTCCCACTTTCACTCCACAAGAAAATATTGCCCTTTCAATAAAATCCCCAGTGAAGTCAAACAAAATCTGTTGTGTAATTTAGGTCTTAACTTTTTCTCTCTATGGACATTTAACATGTGACCATGACCACTTTCGTAGAAGTCTCTTCTCCTTTCTTCCACACCATCACTCTCTCTCTCCTGGTCACATCTAATCAATATTCTTCAAATGATTCTCTTTACGTGTCTCCAAATTTTACTGGTCTCTAGTGATCCCTTTTCAATCAAAACTCTCTGTGAGAGATTTCATTAATTCCCATATTGTTACTATACATATGGTAACGGTAATGATTCACACATCTATATCCCTAAGTCAGACCTGTTTCTCTCTTGGACTTCAAACCTATATTTTCACAATGATCCAGACGTCTCAGTTGTCTATTCAACAGATATTTCAAGTTCAAGACTTCCAAAGAAGAATTAATCATGCCCCACCCCTATTTGCTTGCTTCGCATCCTGTCCCCCGATCTTGGTGTAAGAGACCACAAGTCTCCAAGTCAGGAATCTAGGAGTCATATTCACTCAGTCTCCTTTACCAACTGGCCACCATGTTCTGAAAATTTTTTCCCCAAAGACCTCTTAGAGCTCCTTCTGTATCCCTTCTGTCCTCCTACTGCTCCCATCCAGGCTTTTGCATCTCTCACTTCACCTAACAATTGCTTTTGCTTCCTAACTCATCTTAGTACAGCCACTTTCACATTCGTCCATACTCCCTATCACCAAAGCACAACGCTTTAATCTATTCTCTTGACAGCAGCCATTTTATTTTGCAAACATATAAATCAGAGGCTTTTCCTCTCCTGCTAAAATATTTTCATGGTCCCCAGTATCTACAGGTTAAAATATCAAGTTTTGGTACAGCATAAGACTTCTCATGATTTTTACCTTCCCGTCACATTCTCCTGCTCCTTTCCCCCTGCACTTTGTACATGAGCCAAGTGAAACTACTAGCTATGTCCAGCTTCCAAATGTTTTCCTAAACCTTTATATCTGGCACTCGAATAGGATCTTAAAATAAGATTTCAAGAAAGAATACTTTCAATATTAAATCAAAGTGCATCTATTATGATTTATAGCCAATGACATACACCCGCTTGTCAACATATAAAATAATATTTGAAGAGGTATAAATAATATCATCAATCCTGTAGAAACACAGAGATAAAGAAAATCAATGAAAGAGACGTTAGGAAGAAATTCTCAGAAGACATAGGGCCCAAGTTAAAAATGGAGGAATGATATTTTGAAAGATAGAGGGGAGTTGGGGGACATTTCAGAAACAGCACTGACAGCAAAGGCACAAAAGTAGTTACTGTTTATGGGATAGTGAAAAAAAAACTGATGGGAGAACAGAACACATGCTGGAAAGAGAGAAATAAGATCTGATAGGAAAATGCCAACAAAATGCAGAGGGCCTTGAAAAATTATATGGATAGTGAGTGAAACCCTTAAATAGAATAGTATTATAATTATGATGATGAGTTTAAGGAAAAGAAATATTCACTAAGCTGGTGAATGTGCAGTTCCGTAATACTGATGAAAGGGCATGAATGGAGAAATAGAACCCAAGGTAGTGAACGAAGAGTTCGTTGTTGAAGCTGTGAAAATCAGCTGGCTCTCCACAGAGAGTATGTTGGGGAAGAAGGGAGCAAGGACTAAACTGTGGAAAACACGCAGAGTAAGTGAAGAAGAATAAAAATAAAAGGAAGAAATATATGTAGAGTACTCAGCTGTTTTGCTTACGCTGCTATATTAGTAACTCTCATAACACTTCATCCTGGAAAACAACAGCCATCTATTTCTCACCATTCTGTGGGTTGACTGATGCTCAGCTCTGTGGTTTCTCTGCTGATCTTGCTTGGGGTCTCTAATGAAGCTGCAGATAGCTGGCAGATGGGGTTCACATACCTGAGACCTTGGTGGAAATGGCTGAAAGGCCACGCTAGCTGGAACACTGGGACAGCTATCAGGATGGCATGGCCTCTTCTCTCGCTCCTTGTGAGTACTATAGAGATAATTTCTCCATCATCTCTACAGATGTTCTCTCCAGCAGGGTAGACAGACTTCCTACATGGCAGCTCAGGGTGCCTAAAATGCACAAAAGCCAATGCTTCTAGGCCTTCTTAAGGTTTAGGCCTACACCTGGCACAGTGTTAACTTGGCAGTATTCACCTATCAAATTTTATTTCTTTCGTTTTTCAGCATGCTTTCTCTTCAGTTGGTCTTCTTAGTATCCCAGAAGCATGTCCAAAATTATCCTGTGGCTTTTACTGATGGTCTTTGCCTTTTCTAAAATGTTTTTCTTTTTTACTCCCACCCATCTTTTCAAATATTAGTTGTGTTGAAGTGCATTACAGGGGCCATTCATATTCAGTATGGGAGGAGGCTATTCAAGGGTGTCAATTTCAGGAGGCATCTTTTCAAGTGGCCAGCTTTGGAGTCTCATTGCCACACCAGCACATAGGATATTTTCAGTAACTATTACTCATCAATGCATCACAGAAACATATGAGGAATGAATTATTATGTCTTTTGACAAATGAAGAAACTGAGGCTGATAAATGTTACATTTGGCTACTACTAACCAGTAGTAGCAGACGGTTTTATCAGCCTCTGAAGTGCTATTGTACATTATGCTAATTTGTAAGAATAAAATAATACCAATTTTGATAGAGATAAGGTAAAGGCTAGGACTGAGTGTATGATATGTTTCCATACTAAACTCTTAGTTTAAAGCAAGATAGTGACAAGAATAATAATCTAGGAGAAAATATGCTATAAAGGTGCTGTGAGATTCTTTAAAATGAAAAAGTCCCTTCAAAGACAGCATTTTCTGTTGAGCCTTTGGGCAAGACACTTAGTTTTCACTTTACAAATGATAGTCACAGACCATGAACACCTTTTTAAATGCTATTTTTCAAGGCTGAGAGCAAGCGTTCCAATTATAAAAGAATTGATCGTGTTAAACTTATTCTTAAATTTTTTATTTCCCTCCTTGGTTAATTCAATTTCCCTTCAAATGCATGAATCATCAAGACATAAACATTCAGCCACAATAGAAGAGGATGTTACATTATTTGGATGTACCTGATAGAATTCAGACAGAATAGATTGAGCAGGGTCAAATGAAATCCTCTTAGCTGCATACTTACAGCAACCAGGATGGTTACTGTTTTCTTGTCTTTATAAGACTTTACAAAAGATTCGTTATAATAAAAGAATGCACATCTCTCTTTGGTTATTCTATCCAAAACGGTAGCAAATGTTAAGAGATGGAAAGCTAACATTTATCTGTGCTTAACACAGACCAAGATTTGTGTTGGAAAATTGCTCTCCACCTCAAGCAGTTTTTATAACAACTCTGCTAGAAGATATAGTATTATTCCATTTTTACAGCTGATGGAAAATAAAGCTCAGAGAAGCTAAGTCCCTTGTGCAAGTTTAAACAGTAAACAGCTGATCTCTCAAAGGAAATTACGAATTTGAATGCATAGCTAACTTCAAAGTTCTTCCTTGTGGACTACCTCTGAAGCTTTGAGTTTCATGATCATTTATTACCATAGTCAAGAAACTGAATATTCATAAACAAAAATTAACCTAACCATACCATAAAATCCAATTTGTAGCAAGAATCAGAAAGATCAGAATTTGTAGGTTTTCGAGGTGTAGGTTTCTGAGGGTAGATGGAAGAGGGAATGAGAGACATTTGCCCTTGTTTTTCAGAGAAGGAAATAGGAACAAACCAGACCCCAGAGACCCTCCCTTTTATCAGGACTTTGCTCATGAAATATTTTGGAATTGTCCTCTTCCTTACCCCCTACCACTTTAACCCAGAAATTTCTGACTGCACATTTGCCAAAGGGGTTTTGCTATGGTAACCTTCAGGCCTACACAAAGAACACAGTCAAAACAAATAGCTCTCTTTAAATGTCATTATGGGGAGTAAAATTCTATGTGCTGTATTAATAGGCCTCCCACAGCTAAAACCTAGCATACCACTTTGAAAAATGTCCCCTGTGGGTATCGCTTAAACCAACAAAAGTGAGGGAATTTCAGAGTTAAGAGAAAATCTAGCTCTGGTGAAAATTAATAGAAGACAGAAGAGTATGAATAAAGAAGTGAGAAATCAGGGAAACAAATTAAATTTGCTTTGTTTTCATCCTCTTTAATGTTATTTTAATATGAAAGGCCTAAAGAGAAGGATAGCTTTTTTTAACATGCAATTTCCTTATTTTTGAATTTAATAAATCTTTAATGGAAGTAGAAATCCTGCCTTTGGCTTAAGAAATATAAAAAAGAAGAGAGATATGTATTTTTCTTAACCATCAGACAATATTCATAAAAGATCGGAGCAAGGCCCTAAGTAAATAATAAACATACATTATTTACCCAGCGTGCACTTCTTACCTGATAAATATGTTGGTTGCTCATTTTTAAAGAACTTATTAAGGAATATGCAAATTTCAAAAGCTTATTAAGGAATTAGTTGGCATAGCTAATAGATCTCTAGAGAAAATTTGACTCTTGATGTAAGTATATCTTGAGGATAGGACTGATGTATGGCTAGAAATCTTCATAAAATTATTTTAAATCTTTCACTAGTTCCTTACTAAACCTCTACTTATTTGCTTATTGTATCTTTTTCAAGGCAAAGGAATTGGTTCTTGTTTTTCTTCCCCTGCCTGGAGCCTGAGGCAGCTCGTTTCAATTTATGCTCTGGCTCCCCAGGATAGCTGAGAAACTTCACTGTCCAATCCCACAGGGAGAAAAAGTGACATTGAGCGTAATCAACACTGTCTCTAACCAGGATGCTTATGATATGGTAGTATTTACGTTAGCTTTGCTTTGTTCCCACTCTTCTCTCCTTTCTTCCATACATCTCCTCATAACTCTATTTATAAATGGCCTTTGCAAAACCAAATTAACACAGTAAAAAGCTTAACCATGTGGTGCCCAGCACAATAAGATCTGGAAGGTCTGTCATTATTGGATGCCGAGGATGTATTTCCATGTCCTGTGCCTCATCAGCAAGTAAAAAAGAGACTCTGACTTCTTAAAAGATAGTCTGTGATTTCTTTTCTGGAACTTAATAAAAAGTCACTCATCATCCGTTTGTGAGTGAGAGCTGTCTGAGAAAACAGAATTGACTACCATATTATTTTTGAATTGTCTTATAGCTTCAACTCTGGAGAGATAACAGTGGGGTTGATGTAGAAATCATGTCTAAAAGCTCCCTACCATGAATGACCACATGTTCCAGCATGGTATGCCAAGAGTAAGTGCCTATTAATTATTCCTTTGTAAATGTTTTGCTATTAATTAAAAGGGAAAACAGATTCAGAAATAAAGCCAGCTTTCATGGGTTCATGGTACTCCTTTATACTAGTAAGAATCTGAGTTGTTAATCTCTCACTGAAATAAGCCTGTGTTTAGAAATAAGCATGTGTTTAGTAGAGACAGCAGTAGAATAATGTCTGGGCCTTAACTCTTTCGTATGCTTAAGGTGATTTTGATTATTTCATCAGAACTTTTTGACTCAAATTGAGTGATAATATATATCTTATAGAATTTGTTGCTAAATTTTAATTATATAATATCTACTTATTTAATAAATGCTTATTGTGCCACTACCTTGTGCTAGGCTAGGCCCAGGGAATAAGCTGATAGACAAAAATCTCTCTTCTTAAGTTGGATCTTATATTCTAGCAGTGGTTAAAAATAATAAAAATAGAGCAGAGAGAAAGGGAGATAGAGAGCAAAATAGAGAAAATGGTTGAAAATCACATTCTGGAGGTGGCTAGTGACAGACCAGTGTAGAATAGTTTGGAAATATATTTTAATGTATAGATGAAACTAATTAGAAGCAGAAAAGTCATAAAATCCAATTTACCTTTGAAAAGATTTACTCTGATGACTGTGTAAAAAATAAGAGGAGTAAGAATCAAATTAGGGGATCATAGAGGAGTTTATTGCAGCAGTCTTAGCAAGCAATGTTGAGTTTTTGAACTAACATGTTAGTGTAAAAATTCTTCACAAATTGTTGAATTTAGGGTTCTTTTGTGTGTCAACAGTGTTCGCACATCAATTAGATATGGGGTAGGTAGGAAAGGAAAACAATCAATCTTGGCCTTATCAAAAGGGGGATGCCAGTGCCTAGATACAGGTAAGCATTGACACTCATGAGGCTTAGGCCTCAGGGCTCCTCCCTTTTACAGGCTCTTTCCAAGTCTCTTGTCTGACCCTAAAAGTGCATTCATGTTGTTACATATTTTTTATACCTTCCAAAACTAAACTGTCTTAACTGTGATTGGTTAAGACCACCATCTCTTTACCCTGGGTCACATCACCCCTAAGGTCAAGTGGCATTGCAGTAGTTGTAGACATTTCTGTAATGTCTCCAGCTAACAGGGAGTTGCACTGGGGATTGTGGTAAATTGTTAAACATGGTTCCTAATAAATCACTCCTTTTTTTGTCCAGATCCCTTTGCAATGTAACTCTACTGCTCCCTCCATCAAGAAGTAGGGTCTATTTCTCCACCCCTTGAAACAGTCTGGTCTTGTGACTTGCTTTCATCAATAAAATGTTGCAGAAATGAACTCTTAAAGTCCTGCTTGGAGAAAACATGTAGCTTCTACTTTCAATCTTGGAATCCAGTCTCCACAAAAAGAGGTCCAGGCTAGCCTGGGGAGACAGAGAACATGTGGAGAGAAAGATCATGGTGAATGAACTACCATATGGAGAGTGAAGCCACATGGAAGAGAACCACATTGCCCTAGTTTGACAGTTAACGGCAAAGCTCCATTTATTGAGAATGACGCAATCTTTGATCTCTTAGCCCTAATCAAGTCACCCCAGCTGACATCACATGGAGTAGAAACAAGCCATCCCCACTGAGCCCCAAATATCCAACCAACAAAACTGTAAGCAATACAATGTTTACTGTTTTAAACCACCATAATGTGGGACTTTTTTTTTCTTGCATAGCTGTAGATAATTGGTATAGGATAATTTAGCTTGATTTCATTAGAATGTATTGATGTGGTTTGTAGTCATTTTAATATATGGTTATGTTGTCGCCTTCTCTCCATGTGTGGGACTGGGCTACAGCAATAGTCATGCCTCCCATTGTGCTGACTGTCCTGGCATCATGACACCAATGTACAGGGCCAGGAATGCTACAGCAAAATGAATCTGTCCCATGATGACTGGCACCCAAAGTGTGTGAGCATTGGATTAAAAACAATACTGAAATGTACAAGGCCAGAAAAAATATGAGGACAATTCTTCCAAGAATTAGCTGTGTAAAATTCTAAGTGAAGGATAGGTTCTTATTAATTATTGATCAAAATGGAAGTTATTAAAAATATGCAAATTATCAATTTCTCATGTAATTTGTATGAGACTTACACACATGAAATTTACCAGAAATGTGTGCTTCTTGGGCACAAACCTATATCAGAAGAACATAAAGTATATTTGAGAAGGATCGTGCTCAGCAAACACTTTGTAGATATTTTTTCTATGAGACCACAGCTTCTAAATATGACAACTTTGAAAATTTTTATGACATCTTCAATGACTAGTCTGAAGCTGAAGTAAACTTTCTAAACTGTCAAGTATTTAAATTTATTTTAGTTTATTTTTATTGTTAATTTTTTAAAGAAAGGATTATGCTAGAGGCAAGAATGAATATCATTTTGTTTCTAAGGAAAATATTATATATTGTGTAATATGGAGAAGTGTCCAGAAATGTGTGGCCAAAAATAGAAAAAAAATGTACAGACATGGTTGAGGCAGTTGATTCTTTCAAATATTATGCTATTTTCTGGATTTTCTGATTTTGCAGTTTTTCAGCTTTTAAAATTTTGTAATTTATTGTTGTGATGTCTCATTTTAAAGAAATAGTTAGGTCCGGCACGGTGGCTGACACCTGTAATCCCCGCACTTTTGGAGGCTGAGGCGTGTGGATCACCTGAGGTCGGGAGTTCGAGACCAGGCTGGCCAAAATGGTGAAACCCCGTCTCCACTAAAAATACAAAAACACACACACACAAAAATTGGACGTGCATAGTGGTGGGTGCCTCAAATCCCAGCTACTTGGGAGGCTGAGGCAGGAGACTTGCTTGAACCTGGGAGGTGGAGGTTGCAGTGAGCTGAGGTCTTGCCACTCTACTCCAGCCTGGGCGATGAAGTGAGACTCTGTCTCAAAAAAAAAAAAAAAGGAAAAAAGAAAAAGAAAAAAAGAAATAGTTATGTTGCAACCTAATTTTGAATTTATACCTTTTAATTATTTTTCCTAACAAAAGCTGTCTAAACAGTATAAATTTCAAGCCTCAAAAAGTCAGGCTATAACCTTGGTGGTTTACCATAATTAGAACATTTACCATAATTAGAACACTGAATTTAATATTGAAGGTATAAAAAGAGTTTGGAAATTGTAATTTGCTACCTAAGCATGAAGTCTTGCCATGTTTATGTTTCCTTTCCAAAAAGCACTGAATGGATCCCCAGTGTCTAACTGTGTAAAACAGCTGAGACGTCACTGCTTTCCAATCTCTTGAAGGACAAGTGCTCATCTTGGCTCATCTTGGACCCCACTTCAGAACCCAGGGGAATTGGTAAGTGTTCTAGGGTACACATTGGAAAGGGAAATATACAAACAGGGCTGAGGATATCTCGGGACACAAGCAGCCATCAATATTTTAGGATGACCAACAAGCAATAGTCAAGGAGCTCCCATTGGGCAACACTTCTGAGCCCTAAAGAGAAGAGCCAGTGCAAATCCCCAGCCCTGCTGTGACATGGTGCTCACCTGGTGGCCAGTAGGTGGTCTTAGGCATTGGTTCCATTCCCTCATTGTTTGTTGCTTCTAGCAATAATAGCTGCTCCACAGCCTGTCAATTAAGACATTGCTCCCTTACACCTCCAATTATTATTTCTTTTTCTTTCTTTTTTTTTTTTTTTTTTTTTTTTTTGAGACAAAATCTGGCTCTGTCACCCAGGCTGAAGTGCAGTGGTGGGATTTCAGCTCACTGCAACCTCTGCCTCCTGGGTTCAAGTGATTCTCCTGCCTCAGTCTCCTAGTAGATGGGACTACAGGAGCTCACTACCACACCAGCTAATTTTTGTATTTTTAGTGGAGACGGGGATTTGCCATATTGGCCAGGCTGGTCTTGAACTCCTGGCCTCAAGTGATCCACCCACCTCAGCCTCCCAAAGTGCTGGGATTACAGGTGTGAGCCACAACGCCCGGCCACACCTCCGATTATTTCTGATGAATGCTTCAAGATCCTCTTTGGAAGTTTGAAAACAAAAGGAAAGGAAACCAACCTCCAGCCAACCAATGACCAAAACTTGCTCTTTGTTTTCTTCCTAATTTCTAATTCTCCTGGAGCCAATGTGAAAAGAGAAAAGTCATGCATAAAAGTAAGCACAAATAATAATATATCAACAAATACTCACATGTACTCCACAAATATATAAAATATTAGGTATCAATAAAATAAAATAATCAGTATTCAAAGCTATTTCAAACTCAGAAATGCATCTCACCAATTATATATATATCTATAAACATCACAAATAATAGGATAATTGGGCATGTCCAGGATTATATCAGAGAAGCAATGTGCTCACAGCATTGAAAGAGCAAATTTCTACACCCACTTGCAGATGATATAATTTTAACCTCCAATTCCCCTGTCTCCATTGTTTGTCTGCTCCAGGACTGTGAACAGATTTCATCAGTTTTTGGTTTCATTATTCCTCCACTGGGATATCTGTCTCAGTTTATAAACATATTCAGATCTCTTCAATAATTTAAAAAAGAATCCTTCCCTGAATCCCTGTTCAGTATTAACTAACTGAAACCTACAAGGTAATGAATCTGTTTTTAAAAAAGAAAGATGAAGAAAATATCTGAGTTTTCTATAATATTATACGAACTTGAAAGGCAAAGAGTTAGATGGCATTTTCGCATAATGTGCGTATTGTTAGATTAAGTATGATTTATATGTTTAAAATTAAAACTTTTTTTAAGTTTTATATGCAATAATAGAAGTGTTTCCTATTTTATGGCATAAATCTGGTTGTCCATATGCAAGTTAACAGCATTTGAGGCTTCTTTTTATATAACTGGTAAGATCTTGCCCATCTGAACTTGGTTGTTGGTCATTTCTTTGAAGCATTTCCCTACTGTCTGAAAGCAACTAAAAATGTAGGTTTGTTTAGGATATGAAAACTAAGTTACCCTATGGCCCCCAAATCACATTACATACTGATTAATTACTTATATTCAAGTAAAACATTGACTTACATTAAAAAACCTTAGGGACCGGGCGCGGTTGCCCACGCCTATAATCCTAGCACTTTGGGAGGCCAAGGCGGGTGGATCACGACGTCAGGAGATCAAGACGATTCCGGCTAACACGGTGAAACCCTGTCTCTACTAAAAATACAAAAAATTAGCCAGGCGTGGTGGCGGGCGCCTGTAGTCCCAGCTACTCGGGAGGCTGAGGCAGGAGAATGGCATGAACCCGGGAGGCGGAGCTTGCAGTGAGCCGATATCACGCCACTGCACCCCAGCCTGGGGGACAGAGCAAGACTCCGTCTCAAAAAAAAAAAAAAAAAAACCTTAGGTTCTAAATGTCCTATGCCTAACCTATTCAGTACAATGTGACACAAATTCAACTTCATTTCCTATACTAGTTATGCCAAAATAAAGCTATTTCTTTATTAAAAATAAACATAAAGAATGCTATTAAGGTGGCAGCTTCATATTCTCATATGGTTTTGCTGTTCAAACTAATCTTTTTTTTTTTTTTTTTTTGAGACAGTCTTGCTGTCGCCCAGGCTGGAGTGCAGTGGCGTGATCTCGGCTCACTGCAGGCTCCACCCCCCGGGGTTCACACCATTCTCCTGCCTCAGCCTCCCGAGTAGCTGGGACTACAGGTGCCCGCCACCTCGCCCGGCTAATTTTTTGCATTTTTAGTAGAGACAGGGTTTCACTGTGTTAGCCGGGATGGTCTCGATCTCCTGACCTCGTGATCCGCCCGCCTCGGCCTCCCAAAGTGGTGGGATTACAGGCGTGAGCCACCGCGCCCGGCCTCAAACTAATCTTTAAAGGTTTTACCAGCGATACTATGTAAGTGGGTGTGCATCCACATGTGTAATGCCTTTATTTCTACCAAATCACTTACAATGTCCAGATAGACATATTTGTCTAAGTTAGCCAAACTGTGGCAGTGCCTTTTAAATGCCAGATAAAATCTGTTAAAATTTGTATCTTTTCATATGGGCTTGGGCTTTTAATTTTAAAACAAAGATTTTGAAGTATCGAAACCTACAATATAGATTTAAAAGTTATTAAAATTATCAATAAATAATAATATTAATCATGTTAATACACATTATTATTACAATCTGGGGATAATTTAAGAGAAAAAAACAATATCTCCTTTCTCAGTGAACATCAAATAAGAGGGTGGTTGTGATATTTAAAATTTTGTCTTCATTCATCTTTGTAGAATAAACTTTTGGAGAATGAGCTATCATTAGGAAAACTTTCACTTTATATTTTTGTCAGTTTCCATCATATTTTGCAATGAAGTACCAGAAACTTTCAAATAAATTTCAATTTCTGAAAATATCAACACATTATGTACGGCTTTTCAGGTCAGCTTTCTGGTTCTAAGTCTTTTTTTTTAATTGGTATCATCCACTTTCTTTTTCTTAGTTATGCAGGAATTATAATATGGGTCTTCTGTCAGAGCTCTACAGCTCCTAAACCAAGGTATCACATGTCTCCAAGATTGCCAAACACTGGAAGCAAAAAAAAAACCCCATGAATTTTGCAGGTATTTATGAGAATATTTATTAAGAACACAGTACATATAAATAGTGTGGAAGTCCAATATTTGATTGAGTTCTCTTTTCCATGATGTGACTTTTTCTTCTATTCAGACTTACGAAAGTATAACTGCATTATAGCAGCCTTGATTTCAGCAATAGTCCATAGCTTAAGAGTCCATCCTTCAGTAACTCATTGTGATGAAAAGGTCACTTGCATCTGCCAATAGAGTTTCTCTCTGCTTCAGCTTCCATTAAGAGAAATATCCCGTAGAATCAGCCTAAACCAATATAATAGATACTTCTGTACCTATAGGCAAGGTATCTAGGAGGAGAACATGTGTTAAGTAGAAAGTACATCCCCTATCAATGAATTACACACAATTATCACACATAGATTTACATAGCCTACCTTGTATGACATACTCACTTTGCCACCATAGTTCTGTAGTTCTTTAAGCAATGTTAAAAGCATTCTGTTCTTATTTTTGTTTTTTTCTGTTTTGTTAGAAAACATGTCTTTCTTTCATGTCCCTGACAAAATTTTAAATTGTCTAAATATATGCACATTCACACCATCTTCTAGATTTGTTAGATTTTCAAAATACACGAAGATGAGACTAGATTCCAAACTTTGGTCCGATGAGCAAGAGAAACTAAGGCAATAGTAAAGGAACAGAAACCTCATTCAAATCCCAACACCTCTACCAGCTACTCCAAGTTTACATTAAACCTCCAGAAAGGTTTGTAGGGTGATAAACATACTTCTAAAAGAAGATCTTAATGCTCAAGAAAATCTGATACACAGTAACTGCTATCATAGTTCCACTCAGAGGATCTTCTGTCCTTATTTAAGGTATGTCATTTCCTTCCTTCGGAGTTCAGAAGCAATAATAAAAAAAAAAGTAAAATGTTTTCCCCCTTATTTAATTACAATCAAATGAGGTTATTGTTCTTCCTATGAACCAAGAATCAAAGTATTGGAATGAAAATAAAAACTAATTTAACAAAAGAGACTACAGAAAATCACTTTGTTAATTTAAAAAAAATTAAATTCACACCTCAGTCACAGATATCTACTGGGAAATATGCATCTTGCTTAATTAGTCTTGGTAAAATCTAAATATCACCAGCTTATTTTGTGAGTGTAGTCAGCTGATGCCCAGATTGGAAGCTTAGGAGAAACTATGCTACATTGTCCAGTACGGACATGTCATTCACTGAGCTGGAACCAAACTTCCCGCTGTGTCCTTCCCCCAGTTCAAAATCCCCATACAGTTTCTAAACAACAGTGTAAATAAGATAGGTCCTTTCATCAACTCACACTGATGACTAAATCAGAATATAACAATGCTTAGCAGGAATTGATATTTTACCCTATGAATTAGTAGGGAGAACAAATATTTTGCATGAGTGTGTGATTTGTCTTAAGTTTTGAACTAAAGAGTTGGGGAGTAGCTTGGTTCTAGTTACCATCAGGACCATTCATCAGAATTAAGATCGTGGTATTACAGAGCTGGAAGCCTCCTGCAGAGGTCATCAAGCCCAACCTCCTCCCTGTTAATCAAAGGGAAGCCCAACATATGCCCCAGCATGCACTATGATTTGTAATTTGAAGTTGACAGGGTATAGAGTTCTCGGAAATTATGAATAAATTACCTTACCATTTTCTGCCTTAGTATCACCATCTCTACAATGAGGACAAGAGTAACTGTTTCAAAGAGCCTTGACAAACCGATCTGAAATTCACAGAAGAAAAGTCATACTGATAAATTAATGTAAAAGATTAATTTGTGACTAATGACCTCAGGATAGAAAAGAATACATGCCTAAAAAGTACAAAACATAAGTAGCTTAGTTTTCAAAAACAAAGGAACTAAATTTGAAAAATTAAAAATAATATGCAATAGAGACTATATGGAAATAGTCTCCCTGATATTTTATAATATTTCTTGATCCATCTCTGAATTGCTTTTTCTGTCATCTTTATGCCTCTAATTTCAGAATATTCAGCAGAATAATAGGTCTCCTGTTGTAGATCCAATGTTAAAAATAGCATTAACATTGTAGAGATTTGGAGGGTGGTACTGAGAATATTGATTAGCCAATAATTGGCATGTTCCTAGAAAGGAGGATGGTTCTGAATCGAACATAACATCTCTTTAAAAATGATGTACTGATACTTAATCAGGTTATGCAGCTTCCTTCCTCCCCTCAAAAAATTGCTCTAACAGTAGCTGAGTATCCCTTGCTGGTCAGCATCAAAGCTGACAGAGTGACCCCAGAGCAAGAAGATCTGCTTCTGATTCTCTGGGTTCCCTGCCCAAGGGAAGGAGGAGCAACTGTAAGGCAGACCAGAATGGGAAAGATCTTTTCAGATTTAGAGTCTTTCCTCAGTGACAAAGTTGAAGCCATTTGGGGCTTAATATTGCAGAGTTAACTCCAGCCACTAAAGTACATCAAAATGGAAAAGAAAATGAGGAGAATGCCATGTCTTTGCATCACATTTTCAAAAGCAAGGGGCAAGAACCCTATAACCTCTGAGAATGCAGGTAATATGAGGTAATAGGCAAGTAAGGCAAAAATATTACTATCTTCCCTCCCTCAGCATCCAGAAAAGATGATTACTGTAATGACTATCATATTTTGCTATGCATTTAATATTTAAAAACTGTAAGATCTGGAAAATGTGGATATCAACCCTTTAAGTAGCTGTGCTATTTAAGTATCATAGTAACCTTCTCTAGCTTTATCATTTTGTGAAAGAGCTCACCTACTAGAAAACAGTAACTATAGGATGGCTTTCCTTGCCTCACTCAAAAAAAAATAGTATTCAACACATTATATAGTTTTAATTTGTCTCATAGTTTTTATTTATATCTAAACTTTTCTATTTGGTCAAATAAAGAATGAGGGAATACATGAAATAACCCTAAAGGTGACCAGAGTAGTGACCCATGAACAAACGGATTCATACACAGAGACATTTGAATTAAAAAATTACCATATAATTCTGGGTCAACACATGCATGTGTGTGGTCACTCACTACCCCTCACCCAGGGAAGACATCACTGATCAATATAGAACATGCTTCATTTAGAGCTCACCCCTTCCCTCCACACCCACCCTCACCTAAAGGCCTTGTGGTTTTTCAGTTTTTTCTCAACATGTCACTCTGGGTAATTACTACTCATTTCCAAAATGAGGAAAATCAAATGTGGACCCTCATGAAGCTTATTGATTGCAAGGGCACTTGGGCCAGATGAAATCTAAGAGGTTCTTCATGTCTTCTAAAAGAATTATCAGTGTTTCCTGTTCTGTAGAAACTTCTCTCTTCTAATTTCCTTTGAATAAAATGCTTTCCAACTGAATTAGTTATCTAGGGGTTGCCATAACAAAGCAGGATAGAGTGGATGCCTTAACCAACTGAAATGTATTTCCTTGAAGTTCTGGAGGATGGAAGTCCAAGATTAAGATGTTGGCAGGATTGGTGTCTTCAGAGGGCTCTCTTCTGAACTTGTACACAGCCATCTTCTTCCTATGTCTTCACATGGTCTTTGTCCATGTCTGTGTCCAACTTTCTGTTTCTTATACGAACACCAACCATGCTGGATTAATGTCCGCCCTAAAGACCTTATTTTAACTTAATCACCCCTTTAAAGACCTTATCTTCAAATACAGTCACATTCTGAGGTACTGAAGGTTAGGACTTCAACACATGAATTTGGGAGAACAAAACTCAGCCCATAATATGCATGTTACTTAAAACTGAGTTATTCTTTAAAAATAAGCCAAATTCCACAACATTGTGAGGTATTTGCCTTTATATTTCAAATAATAATGTATTTACATTGATATATTTCAACTGCATTCTTTCAGTCTTCTGTATCATCATGGTATGGCATCTATGGTAAATTGTGTATTGAAATACTTGTACTGTTCTTTTCCTTTTGTGACATTTAAAGACAAAGTCAAGGTTTGCAATTATCTTTCCTAGCTGATTCAAATTCCTATATGGTGATGACCTTTGACCTTGAATTTCTGCCTCTAAAGTTTCTCCTTCCTTCCTGTTATTCTAAACTTTCCATGTATCCAGTTTCAGGATAATTTACACTATTAGAAACCTATCTTCTGTCCTTTCTGTTTTTCCATTTTGATCTTATGTCTCGATACTTATCACTGTTACTAATAATCTCTCTTCTTAAAATAATGTGTTCAGTAAGCAAAGTTTTTTGGGGAGGTAGAATACTATTCCCTGAGAACTCAGCCTTAGTATCTATGTGTGTTCAGGTCTTTCTATATAACATTTCAACAGAAAAGTCAGATTCCTTTTGACCATAAAAAATGCTTATCCTCAATAAAAAAAAATAGTTGTCCTTTAATAGTTGAAATGTTTTAAATGTATTTTGCTGTATACCTTCTGTAACCTCTCAGCAGAATTTCATAAAAAGTTGATATTGATGTTTTCCCCCATAAGTTGGTGAATTTCTTTAATTAGGGAAAAAAAGAAAGAAAGCATTTGGAAACACTCATAAAAGAACTCCCAAACTAGTGAAAAATCAAGGCTGTCATAATTGACAAAATGGAATAGACATATGCTGGGTATTTAAAATACCTAGCAATACCAGGAAGACTGAAAAATCAAAGATCTAAAGCTCTCTCTTCTCCCTATTATTCAACAACATTAAACATTCCTTTAAATTCCTGTTAACATAGAAGATCCAGACAAACCAATAATTTGGCAACTTGTAACAATTAATTAAATTTGTAGATTGAACCTAAAGCAAACCTTAAAATTAGACACTCTAAAAACATAGTTTAAAAGGTCACATGACTGGCGTTGCAAAGCCTGTTTTACTGTGCTGCTGCTTCTTAGAAACAATTTATTGTGTACTGAGTCAACTTAGTAGCATAAGATTTACAAATATGGAAGTATCTCAAACTGAAGTGTAGGTTTAATATCTGCCTATTGAAAATTTCTTTAAAAAACGAATTCGCCTGGGTTACTCTTACTCTGTTTTTTTAGCAGAGAATCAATTATTAAAAGTTCATTCTTTCTATTTATGAAGTAGTTTTTATCCTTTCCTGAAAACAATATCCAACACTCATAAATGTACTAGAACCCCTGAGTATTTCCCAGAAAACAAAATGCAATCTTTTCCTGAGTCACCTTGTACTTGTGCTGACAGATTGACTCACAGTCAGACTTGATGCTTTATGGTTTTTTGGCCAGACTTCCATCTGCACAACGGGTTGAGGTATAAGAATATCTCTGCCTTGGCCACTGTTGTTTTCAGCACAGCTTCACTTGTTCAGTGCCCTTTACTTAACCTTGATACAAAAAAAGGAGTCAAGCCTAGGCATTTGCCTTTTACCAAATAAAATTTTATTAAATATGTGCATTTGTGTCTCTGTGTGGAACTGGAATAGGCTAGGAGCAATGCCAAAAGGAAAAGTTGCAATACAAGTTTGAAAAGCAAGTGTCTTTGACTTATTGCTATGATTATACTAATTGCTCATCTGCTTGGTGGGAGGTTGCAGGAAGCTGTTTTGAAGTAATCAAGCTGAGATGGGCCCTTCTATTTATAATAGTTCTGCAAATTCTTATACCCCAAAAAGACTTAATTGCATTTTTCTTCTTTTAAAAATAGATTCATTCTCCCTTCTTCTCACCATTTCCATTGCTTCAATCCAATGATAAATATTTGATAGCTTCTTAGTTATTATATGAATAAGCATAAATTATCCTTTATTTCATAGATCTGAACAGAAAGCCCTCAATATTCATTATTGGATTTGAAGTGCAATACAAACCTTCTACAAAATAACAATAATTCTTTAGGTAATCTCTTGTAGAGGGCAAATTTTATGCACATATCATTCTTGTGAAAGTAGTTCTGTGTTATGAGAAAAACAATGATGGCCTTTGCTCAAAGCTTCAATCCATATTTATTTAGTAAATATTTTATTGCTATGATTAGCATTATTGTATCACTGAATAGCATAGCATCAGCAGACATAAGTCTTTGTTAGCACTATATGTGGTCTTTTATACTTTATTTCAATTTATTCTGGGTAAGAATTTTTTAATAAAGATTCAAATGTTGATAAAAGATATTATTTTGGAACTCTTTAGGAGCCTAGACATTTCATGTGCTACTTAATCCTTCTATGTGCAGTTCTCTTTTGCTATTTCATCCTGATAAACAAAGACTGCATCATGATCTGGCAAGAGCATGTAAAGAATCACTCAAACCCAAAGACCTCAACTGTGTTACCTCCTAATTCAGTGCATGTGGATTTTTCTGAGCCATAGTTTACTTAGAAGTATACACCGGACATTAATATCTATTTTAGAGTAGTTGTGAGATTAAGTAACTAGCAGCCATAACATACATGGCACAAAATAGAAACTAAAGTTTACAGTGACTTTCCTTTTCTTCAAAATACCCACAAAATTGTATTGCCTGTAATGCCTTTTAGTACTTTGGGCTTTACGAACTATTTCTTATTCCTGTCTCTTGTTCATTCTCCTCTATCTTTAATTTCTCCTTAAATGTTAAGCAAGTATTAATATAACAAATGGTATGAAACCATTTTAAGAAAAGCCTACATACAGATATGTAATTAGAAGTTCATAAATTAAGGTGTGACGAATTTCATAAAATGAGTCACAGAATTATTAAATACTGGACCTGAGAGAAACCTGAGAAATAGCTGGTCCAGTCCTCTGGTTTTGCAGAAGAGGAAACCACAACCAGAGAAGTTAATCGATTTGCTTAGGGGCATATAGTTGCAATTTTTTAATGTAAAGCACTCTCGTACATTTCAAATAATTACACTTTTAAAATTTTACTTTCATATTGTGTTAAAAAAACTAATATTAAATAATCTATTTTATGAAAAATTACATAAAGTTGAAGATGATTATTTTTATATGTGTGGGGTTTTGTACACGAGGCATGGTTTTATCTTTGCAATCATTTCTCAGCTACACTGTAGTTTTGTGTGTGCGTCATACTTCACATGCACACAATGTTTAGCTCTACTCTGGGGTTTTTGAATGGCTGTTCTAGGTGGAGATCCTGGAACACATCTGCATCTTAACAAGATTCAACATCTGAACCTGTAAAACTTTAGACAGAATTCAACCTGTTACCATTAAGGAAAGAACCACCAGAATAGATATTTCAACATCTTAATGAGTCTAGAATTGAAGCAAGCCTTGTAGAAGGGAAAATCCTCCCCAATTAAACCTAGCCTTTGAAAAAGTGGTTAGATATTTCAGAAGATGAAAATAGAATCTGTAGTAAGTTATCTGAATTTAGGCAAGAATCAGGAAGAAAAGACAATTCTCAGTTCTTTTTCCTAAATTTGTCTCTCCCATCTTCCCCATAAGGAGACCCACTCTTCCCACAGGGACCAAGGTAACTATTTGACAATTCCTTCTTTGCAGCTATTTCCTGATGAGCTAGATGGAGAATTCACAGATTAATGCCAACCTCTTCAAATAACTGTATATGATGAAAAGGAAACACTGGCATGGTTTGTCCATGTGGCAGGTTTTTAATATTTATTCAAAAAATATATACTGGAAAGAGAAAACAGATATGGGAAACTAAGATGTATCATTCATATAAGAATACAATTTTGTCTATTAAAGACCATCGTGTGTGATATTTAATTGGTCTTCAGAATAATTGCATATCAAACCATCTAAATCTGATAACATATTTGGTCAATAATGATCTCCACATACGTTATTGAATTTTTGCCCAGATGGCACTGGTTGAGGCCCAGGGAAGCTCTAAGTTTAAAAGAACTTGAGGAACAAAAAAGAATAAAAATTAGGTACAAGCCTTTTAAAATTTATGTTTATCCTAAGTTCATTATTTTGCCATTTGTGTAACTGTTATATATTTTGTGGAGCTCCCATGATATCTTAGACATAAACCCACACAAAGTAGATATTCAGTATCTATGACTTAGGGGATTGGCTGATCTATTTCATCTCTTTCCTTCTAATGGTTGTTCAATAAATCATATAGTAACTACTGTACTTGCTGTATTGAAGTAGTCAAGTGAAAAAGAATATTTTTTTCTCCCTTGAATAGTATTTTCTGCTAACACAGCACACTTGTCAAAGCCCTTGAATATTTCAGCATAGGCATCAGATAAACATATAAATAACTAGATAAATAACTGACAAAATGCTGCAAATTATTTGGCGATAAACATAAGCACACCACAAATTGCAAGGTTAATGCTTAACATCTTTTAGAAAATGCTTCTAAACTAAGGCTGTATTGTTAACATGAGATTACGGAAAAGGATTTTGTAATACTTAAAAGTTCTTGGACTGTTGGACAGTGAGTATTTTCTAATTGCTGAGCAAAAATAGCAATATGGCATGATTCAATTCTGTAAGATTGAATGATTAAAAAAATGTCAAAATCAAAGACTCTTCTGTTTGTACTATGAAGGATTAGGAGTTACATTGTAAATAAGGACTGGAAAGAACATATACAATTTAAGTAGCAGTCAGGACCAGTGGAGTATAATTTTTGGAATGCTTAAAATGATTATGAGATTGAGTAAGAAAATCGTAATGCCCAATTTTCTCTGAAAAAAAAAAAAAAAAGTTATAGATGCCCTAAACAAGACACCAATGGTTGATAAAAAGGCAAAAATAAAAAATTTGGTCCCTGAATGATGACAAGTCAATGCAAATAGTGTGCTTTCTATTGGAAGCACAATTCCATATGTTCGTAGGCCAGCTCTGTCAGGCCCATTGGCAGGCCATCCTGCTGTGCTCATCCTCAGATGACACTCACCAGGCAGAAATGATGAAGTATAGAAGCCAGGAAAATTTCCACTACGTGTCATGATCATGAGAGGCATAGCCTAGCTGCTGCTGAATGGTGGCAGCAGAAAATTCAGTCAACATATTTTAACCTTCAGAGTTATTCAGGCACATTCTGATCTCACCAAATGAGCTGATAAGAGTGAAGTACAAACTTGGCGTCAAACAGCTGTTTCCAAACAACCAACGGGAGGCAAGGCAAAGGAGTGCTTTCTTTCCGTTTTTAGGTACAGTCAGTGCTTTTCAAGGCTAAAACTTCAACAACAGTTTTTCCATTGTATAAAACACAAACAGCTAACCTTTTAAATGTATAGGAACACAGCAGGGTAATAAAAATAAAAGGAAGAAGAGAAGAAGAAAAAGAATAAATGAAAGAATAACTTAAATGTTATAGGGTAAAACCAGCCAGGTTCTAAGGCCAAAGCACTCTGTGAACATTAGATTATGGAGTTGATTCGACCCTAATTCAAGTCAAGCTGGTTCAAATGTTTCACTTGAAATTTTTTTGTCCTTTTTTGCTTGTTGCTTATCCTGAAATCTGATCTACTTGTAGGTTTAATGCAGGGGACAGGCAAAAAACTGACCTATCCTTAGTATTGTAAGGGATTGCACTAAATGTGGGAGTAAGAGCAATAATTCCACAGCTTCCTTCTTGGAAACAGGCCCAGCTTGAAGAAATAAAAATAGAAGTGTCTGAATGCAACTAAAAAGCTCAGCCACATGGAATTAAAATGCCAATTCCCTTTAGCCTTTTTTTTTTTTTTTTTTTTTTTTCAGTCATCAAAATTCCAAAGCCCACAAATTCAAAAACTCTTACAGTCCAGCATCTTTTCTGGTAACCCATCACTTGAAGTCATATTGATCCAAAATGACTGCATATTGAATAGCTTCAACCTAGCTGTTCTCATACTTTTAAAAAATTAGTAAGTTTAAAATGTAGATAAATAAATACATATGCCAAAGGGCACTAGAGCTCCAGGACAGGACTCGTTTAGTTGATGTTCATCCTTATGATTCCAGAATACACTTATATTAAGTTTTTTACGTTCTAAAAAAACACATTTTAAATTGAAATAAAAAAATTCCTAATATTTTTACCAACCTCTGTTTCTAATTTGCCCAAGGGCCCTGTTTAGCATATTTGCAGTATCATATATTCAAAGTAGAAGAACTGGAAACAAAAAACAGATTTAGGAAACCAAGATTTACCACTAGTATGAGATGATAATTTGGTGTATCTCATGATGACTACATACATTAATTGTTTTTATGAGTGCTTCCATATTTTAAGTTGTCTTCTGGATGGTAGATATATCTTAACATTCTCAGAAAAATTGAATTTCTCTGTCACTCTACTGTTCATTGATCTTTTGTCTGCATGTGGTCTTTTTGAAATTAAGTGAAACTCTTTGTTTAAAAGGATACTTAGGGTGCAAAGAGGAATAAGAATCTGGCCTAGGCCATTTAAACTCATGTTTATCCAGTATTCATCATTTTCTCCTCTAACATATGAACATAGTTTCCAAAACCACAAACCTCACAAGTGTTTAGATCCAGACTTGTAAACAGGTTTGATTTCCTTTTATTGAGCGTCTTCCTTCCTCATCTCTTATTGCATTCAGCTGGCTCTAATTCTGTCTCGTGTACTTAAAGAAATGAAATATTTTGTCTGAATTAAGAATAATCATGTGTTTGAGAAGATCAATCCTGAAACAATAGAAAAGTGAATTGTTTCCAATGGATCTGTTTACAGTGACTGAGCAACTAGGATTTGGATGAATAAATAAAAAGACCAGTAATTTTATTGAGTTATATTGTTCAATTTCAATTGTGTCTCTTAACATAAACAGCTCAGTGATTGATGTATTATTGAATATTCGTGGAGTGTGCCTGTAATGAATATGTTTATGAATGACCCTCTGAGAGTCAATCAATGTTAGAAAGAGACCTCTGTTGATTAGGAGTTTAGATGATTGCAAATCAAACTTTCAAATGTCCAGATTTTAACACCTAGTACTTTGAAATTTAGAGGGAAAATTAAAAGTACCCAAAAAGCAAACGAGCCAGTGAATTATAGGAAAGAAAAACAGAAAATTTTTTTTTTCTTTTTTCAGACAGTGTCTTGCTTTGTCACCCAGGCTGGAGTGCAGTAGTACAATCACAGCTCTCTGCAGCCTCACACTCCTAAGCTCAATCTGTCCTCCCGCCTCAGCAGCTGGGACTACAGGCATGCAGGACCACACCCAATTGATTTTATTGTTTTTGTTGTTGTTGTTTTGTTTTTGTTTTTGTTTTTTCGTAGAGATGGGGTCTCACTATGTTGCCCTGGTTTGTCTTGAATTTCTGGCCTCAAGAGACCCTCCTACCTCAGCCTCCCAATCCCCATGGGATTACACATGTGAGCCACCACATCCAGCCAGAATTCTTATTAACCATATTTAGTATCTGAGGCCATTATTTGGAAGCATCCTTAAGAAAATGACCAAAACATCACCGTGACACAGTCAAATACACTAGTGTCTTAAACAAATTATGCTCTTTTCTTTTAAAATTATGCATTTATTAATAGGCATGTAATTCTACTTACTATTCTCCCTAGTGGATAATTTATCTCTGTGAAAATGCCCCTTCTAGTAAGGTATTGAACTACATTTTGTCTTGAGCTTCATAGATGTCCAAGTATCTGAACTGATTGATGAGGCAAGGATATTCAATTGCAGAATCCCTCACTTCTACACAATTCATGATCTCCCTCAATTACTGTATTTTCTAAATGCTTATGACCTGGTCCAAGGAACTCGTAAGTCTTGGATACATATCTTCCACCATTCTTGGAATAGCTGCCCACAAAAATCATACACAAATGGGATGCTTCAATAATTTCTAAGTGGGGGAATGCCTAGGAAATGCAATAGACTGTTATCCTCAATCATGAGGATATACAATCTGTTGATACAGCCCGGGGTTAGACAAGTAATGTCTCTATGACAAGGTGCTAAACTATGCTCTGTCTTCCAATAGTACCTCTTCCTTCTCACATCTTCCAACTGGTATCTCTTCCCAGATTCTCTACTTATTTTCTTTTTTTCTATATACCCATATATACAGAAATATCTTTCAATCATATGTGTACAACTCCAAAATTCTTATTTCAAGATTAAATTATTTCTCAAGCTTATTCCTGTCTTACGTTTTCAACTGCCTGCTACTTTCCCCCCAACATCCACATTCTGTTAAACCAGATGTCCCTCCTGACTTCTTTATTTCTATGTATGTGCCAAAATTCTCCTAGTCAGCTTAAAATTCAGTCGTCTTTTTCCATTTCCTGTCTCCATCAATTCACTACTATCACCTTACATTTACATTTTGCTCCACAATTTTCAAACTGTTTCTATCTATATATTTTTATTTAATTGTAATACATATGTGAAGTATGGGGAAATAATGCCTGGGTACTTGCTAATAGTAGTCCAGTTCATGAACCAGTAGCATGGCTGTCACCTGGGAGACTTTCAGAAATACAGAAGCTCAGCCTCCATCCCAGACCAACTGAATCAGAATCTGCAATTTAACAAGATCCCTGAGTAAATGATATATTATGGTATTTTAAGTATTAATCTATCACTTGGAAAAGGTAATAGATTTGCTGAAGATATCCTGGGCAGTAAGTGGAAGAACCAAAATCAAAAACAAAATATTCTAGCTCCAGGTTTCCAAGCCCAAATACAATGTTATTACAAGTGTGGTCCTCAGACCAGCAGCATCGGCATCATCTTCGGAGCTGGCTTCGTAAAATACAAATGCTTGGAGCTTGCCTCAGACCTCTAAATCAGAATCTCTGGGGGTAGGGGCCAAGGAATCAGTGTGTTTGCAAGTTCTGTTGATAATTCTTACATATGTTAAAGCTTGGGAAGCACTATTCTAATGTAATATATATCTACTGAATTCAATTAGGTGCCACTTTGTCTCCCATCATTCCTTCTTTTCTATGTCCTTTTCCACCTTCCGTATCTAATTAATGATTTCCTTTTAGGAAATAAGCCAATTGCCGTCTTCTTCTTTAACCAACCAATCCAGGTATCTCTCTCTCTCTAAATCGCCTCTTTTGCATTCATTCATTCAAAAAATATTTCAGTGTCTCAGACAATAGGTTCATTGCAAAAATTTCAGTGGCTCCCACTGCCTCCAAAACAAGGCAATTCTTTTCACATTGCCCTTAATGAATCTTTCCATTGCCCTTAATGAACCTTTCCATTGTCCTTAATGGGAACCTCAAACTCCCATTTTTCTTATCTTCCACTATTGTTCTGTATGAGGCTATACTCCAGATAAAAGGTCGGGAGGAAAGACCCAAGACAATCCACTAAAACAAGAACATACCTCTAGGTGAGATTCTGTCTCCAGCAGCAGGATCTGAGCTGGTGTTCAGTCAAAGTCTTTGCAGGGCAGACACTCAGGCTCTTCCTCCTGGAGCCAAAATTTATCTTAAAAAATGATTGGCTGGCTGGGCGCGGTGGCTCATGCCTGTAATCCCGGCACTTTGGGAGGCCGAGATGGGTGGATCACCTGAGGTCAGGAGTTTGTGACCAGCCTGGCCAACATGGTGAAACCTCATCTCTACTAAAAATACAAAAATTAGCTGGGCATGGTGGCGCACGCCTGTAATCCCAGCTACTCGGGAGGCTGAGGCACGAGAATTGCTTGAACCCTGGAGGTGGAGGTGGCAGTGAGCTGAGATCGTGCCACTGCACTCCAGCCTGGGCAACAGAGCAAGAACCCCATCTCAAAAAAAAAAAAGAAAAATTGGGTTTGACTCACTGTCAGAATTGAAAGTGGCATGGATGTATAGTGAAAAACATGGACCCAGACAGTTTTTTACAGTATGGAGGGAGTTTTTTGAATGGTTGACAATCATTTAGTACAAGCACCAACTATGAAGCCACATAGACGAAGAGCCATAAACATAGTTAGAAAGACTATAGGTAGAGGGCCACGTTCTTTGAATTGCCCAATGTGAGGAATGTAATAGGCATTAGATAACTTCAAATGAATCCTCACCTTATTCTAAACCAGATAACTGGGTTCCACTGTGATGAAACATCTTATACTAAATCCAGTGCCTTATCAGCAACAGCCTGAGGTGTTCTAATACCCATTGAGGACTTCACATTACAGCAGTAATTCCCAATTTTGGCCGCATGCTAAAATCATTAGCGGAGTTTTAGAAAAAAAAATTATACTTAGTGCCTTTATCCAGAGACTATATTTAATTGATGCAGAGTGAGGACTGGTTATTTTATTTTATTTTTACGTCCCCAAGTAATTCTAATGTGTGATCAGGTTTAAGAACCACTGCCCTGTACAGTGATCCCGATAATATGTGACCTGGTAAAATGGTAAACATCATACCACACCATCTTGTAAAATGGCAGTCTAATATAGTAGGTCTGGGATGGGGCCCATCATTCTCATAACTAACAATTTCCCAGGTGATGCTGATACTGCTGATCCACAGATCAAACTTCAAGTAACAGGGCGCCATATGACTCCAACTTCCATTATTGTTTCCTCCGCCCTCCCAATGACTTTTTCCTCTGTGTGCAGTCAAAAATGGAATCCTCCCTTTAAAAGGGTTCCCATATATCTTATATAGTTTACTCATTCATTCCATAAATATCTGAGTCCCTACTATGTGCCAGACATTGTTATAAACAGTGTCTAAAGTGGCTATAACTTATCCCAATCAACTTCTTTAAAATAAACGTCTGAGTAAAATAAATCATACTATGTAAAATCAGGAAGCTGATATTGGCATTCTACCTTGAAAATGTGCAGATCCATGGCTGTCTTGGAAATGGCCAAACAAGGCAAAGGGAAAAAGTAGGGTATAGTGTGGAGATTACACAACACAGGATAAAGAACAGAAGCCTAAGGCCGGGCGCAGTGGCTCACGCCTGTAATCCCAGCACTTTGGGAGGCCGAGGCAGGCGGATCACGAGGTCAGGAGATCGAGACCATCCTGGCTAACACGGTGAAACCCCGTCCCTACTGAAAATACAAAAAAATTAGCCCGGCGCGGTGGCGGGCGCCTGTAGTCCCAGCTACTCCAGAGGCTGAGGCAGGAGAATGGCGTGAACCCGGGAGGTGGAGCTTGCAGTGGGCCGAGATAGCGCCACTGCACTCCAGCCTGGGCGACAGAGCGAGACTCCGCCTCAAAAAAAAAAAAACAAAAAACAGAAGCCCAAGTACTGTGTATCTGAGTCTCGGTTGCCTCATTTTTAAACAAAGATGATGATAGTAGCAGCATCACAGGATTGTTGTGAGTCAATAAGAGCCTGCATTTAACAGTGCTTTGTAAACAAATGTATTATATTATTCTCATAAACTGGCTCTTTACATTGAAATCCTGAAAAAATTTTCCAAAAGATTAACTTCTCATTTATGTGTAATTCCTTGCAAATAAGTTCTGCAAATATTTTTTTTACCATTTAGCAGCGTAAATTTTTTAAGTAGCAGAGGAAAAATTAATGATAACAAAGCTAATATATCTTTTCCTATAATAAAGACTTCATAACTACATACTCAGATTACATATGTAGATTTTTAAGTATATGAGCTTCAGATGAGTTCTTTGTACATTTTAGAGATGCTATATAACTTCAAAGCAGTAAGGGGATGTAATAAAATATGCAAAGCCCTACCATATAGACAGTTTCCAAACACATACTTATGAGAAGATCATCTCTCTCAACAAAGTCACATGCATCCTATTAAGAAAAACCCTTTACAAGTGGTTTCTTTACATCTCATTCTTATAAAGAGAAGGGAATGGCCATCACACCCTTCAAAAACCAGGATGCTTCTTGTTTTATAGATCATAGAAATTTTGCATGAGTATTTCCTGCTCTTGAGTTGGGAAATTCTTCAACGTGCAAAGTAGCAAGTTTAGGTCATTTCCCCCTTTTTTAGCCTTAGCAACAAAAACTAAACTTGAAGAAAATATTTTTAAATACTTATTTTTTTAATAAAAGTTAACTCTAGTTATTCATACAAAATTTCAAATTTGTACTGATTTTTCTCATTGCTTTGCATACTTTTATTATATTTGTCCAATTTTTCTTCTAAAATAAACTTTGGCTTTAGCACATCTACAAAAATGCCAAACAGGAACACAGGGCAAGTTCTAATGTCTATCAGGGTTTTGGCAAAAACCCTCTCATGTCTATCAGGGTTTCTGTCTGCTACCGTACAAACTCAAATGAGGACATGAGAGTGCTTTTTAAAAGGTTGTCATACTTAATCTTTAAGTTTTGATTAAATTAATACTGTTCTACTATATAATTTTTTTAAAAAAATAGTGCTGACAAGTAAGTGTTTCATTTCCTCTTCTGTAAAAGAGTCTCAAAGTAAGCAAACAAATAATATCTGAAGAAAAAAAAAACAGAAGAAACAGCTCTGAAAAAGACAGGTGGCAATCAAAGTCGTACATATTCCTATACTGTGATTAGTTTGAGAGGCATAATGTTTATGAATGAGAAACAGATTTTTTGCTACTGATCAGATTCAAATATTCTAGAAACTTGGAATTACAAACATTTGCTTCTTTGCCTGTCAGGGGGCAAATACAGGCAGCAGCTAGAGAATAATTAGTAGAAATATGATGGCAGGGAGTAACATTAAATATTATTAGTTAAAATGACAGAAGTGCAAATTGTGAAAACTCAATATATGGTCAGCAAGGCATAACTGGAAAATATTTCTTAAAAGGTTAGGCTGTGACTCAAGGAAGTTTAATCTAGAAATAATATCTTTTTAAAAAAATCATTTCAACATAGATCATATCCGCTGCATCTTCACAGGTCAAAATAAATTGCCCTTTTCCTCTGATGGTGAATCATAATAGTTTCACAACATGGTCTTAAAATCCACTTAGATAACAAATGGTTGAAAATAATGAATTCCAGATTTCTTCCTTTTGCCATCAGTCACTTTGAACATGGAAAGGCAAAGAGTCAGTAGTTGCTTATTGCCTTCCATTGCATTGCACTGATATCCAGACACAGTGGGTGCCGAGGAAAACAAACTGGCATGATCTTCCTGTGCTTTCTAGCACGGTATGATTTGAAACTAATGAAAAGAGCAAGTCCTTCAGACAATAAAATTGGTTATTCATTTACATGATACTTTGATAAGAAAGAATTGTGATCTCTCTCCACCTTCTCAAAAATATCGTTCCTGTTTATCATAACCATCACGAGCACAAGCACTCCTTTGGGTTAAACAGAATTGTCAGGGAGTCTATTATGGCCATATAAAAATGTCTCTCACTACCTGGAGTGGAATAAAATCTCCAGAAGTCTCTTCTAGCTTTATCCCATTAGCTTAAAAATGTAGACCAGTGTGAGAAATTTACTAATTTTCACTTTGGTTCAATCAATACTGGCCCCAAGAACAAAAATTACAAAGCAAGGAAATGTTGATTGGAGACAGAAGTAATGAGGGCATAGGCGGGCAATGATAATTACCCTGGCAGAGCCAGAGGCAAGGGTAAGGGTGTCAGGTGTAGTTGGGGACACCTGTGAATGGAACAGGAGATGAGTGTGGGGGTTAGAGACAGGGAACATCCCTTATTCACTTGATAATTTTTCATAGAACCAGCCCCATAATGTGCCATTTGATGACAGGGGGAGGATTGTTCAGCTTGTCTTTCCAATCAGGGAACCTCAATTACAGAAAAAGAGATGCATGGTAGCCCCTTGCCATTTATGATGGATATATTTTGAAGCATCCATGATTTCCCAAATTTGCAATTACTACTTTTATAACTAATCTTCTCCTAAAATGCAATAAAGTACAATTGAAAAATTTAAGCAAGTTCTTCAAAGCTCTTAATGAGTCTAAGAATATACGGCTAATAATATACATAAAGTTTTTTCTTTTTTTTTTTTTGAGACGGAGTCTCGCTCTGTCGCCCAGGCTGGAGTGCAGTGGCGCAACCTCGGCTCACTGCAAGCTCCGCCTCCCTGCAAGCTCCGCCTCCCGGGTTCACGCCATTCTCCTGCCTCGGCCTCTCCGAGTAGCTGGGACTACAGGCGCCCGCCACCACGCCCGGCTAATTTTTTTGTATTTTTAGTAGAGACGGGATTTCACCATGGTCTCGATCTCCTGACCTCGTGATCCGCCCGCCTCGGCCTCCCAAAGTGCTGGGATTACAAGCGTGAGCCACCGCGCCCGGCCACATAAAGTTTTTTCTAACTAAAAACAATCATAAAGGGTTTTTTTCCCACTTTCTATTCTCTTTAATTTCTGACATTGTCTTTCTATTCCCACTCCCATCTCCCATCTGGGTAAATTTCAACAAGGAATCCTAGTATCCAACACTTCACACCAGTTACTACAATGCACCCAAAAATAGGGAAGAAGAGAGGATGCCTGCTGAGAGCCAAGGTTGTTTGGTTGGACAGGCTTTGTGAAGTATGTTCTGATTACATCACCAGTGAGAGCACATTCATGCCTTAGCAAAATGCAAATCATCTCAAGTACTGTCAACTATGGATATCATATTTCTTGGGAAGAAACAAATACATGTTGAATTTGTAAATCCCAGTCAACAGTCTACTTTATACAGATTATTAAACACTTTGTGTAAACTTGCTTTTTTTAAACTTCTTGTCTCTATGCTCACTGGAGAATTGGGGAAACTGGCAGCTGATGGAAGCATCTCATTTAGGTCTTCATATATAACGGTGTCCTGTGCAACTTTTACCCACCAGAGTATTCCATGAAATAGATATTTGCTTTTGCCATAGTGTCAAATTTTCACTGAGGAGAATTTTTAGTTCCTTATTCTCTCAGTCTCCAAATGATTAGTCTGATGCTTTAAATACAGAGTCACCACTTTTTGCCTTTCTGAGTCAGTTTTTCCTTCACTGAAAATGGCAGCTGCCAGTTATTCCCTGGCAAGGTCTTTTCTATCTGCCTAGTATTTCAGCTTTCTCCTTAGGGTACTAATATTCACTCACCACATATCTGTACCACTCTTCTCAGTACTATGATTTCTCTAATACACTCAAACTATTTGTAAGGGGATTTTTACATACGTCTCTGGCTGTGGGCAAAAAGAGAATAAGCTGAGTTCAAATTGAAGAAAGACCACCCTCACCGAGCAGAAATTACTCATTCTCTGATTGTTACCATCCAATATTCTAAAGCACCGACTCTGGTTGTAGTTGCCTAGTGTTTACTCTTTCATTATGTTATGCTTATTACCATGTAGTCCAGAAAAGCACTAACGAGACCAGAAAACACAGATGAACTTACAAGCAATGCCTGCGTTTTAGTCTAATTAATGCCTAACTTCCGACATCTGAAGGTGAAAGTAAGGGCAAAGTATTTTCCACTAACCTAGGGCATCTTAGGAAACACAGATTAATAAAGAAAAGGCAAGTATTAACAATGCCTACCACTCCTAGTCTGAGAGGTGAGTTTGGGCAGAGTCATTATGTAGCTCCAACACTCCAAGCCAGCTATAGCCATCCTGAAATTGGCTTAGGTAGCCTGCAACCCAGAGGGAGACCTTCCCAATATAATTTACTATAAGAAATAGAGGTGATTCTAAAATGCCAGTAAGGCAAGTTGCCTTTATATTGAACACTCCCTTAAAAGCTTCCTAGAACTAAGGATTTAAATCTTTTCTGACTGCTTCATCTATATTATCACTTCAAAATTCTTTGATATGGGATGAGCCCTGGATTAGTAATGGGTTCCTTAAGGAACACCTAGCTAATAGCAAGTAACTGATATTTTAACGACATACATATAACTTATGAATTTTCATTTTTATTTAAGCAAAATTCCATATATCATGCATCTTTAGGATGAGAGGGAGAAACTGCTATCCAAATTCCATTGATAAAAAAATTATTTTGAGTTATTGGATTAATATTTGTTCTGGTAAGCACTCACACAATTTCAAGCCATGTCACTCTTGACCACTGAGTAGAATTATATGATCATCCTAAAATTCCAATAGAATTTTTTACTATTCAAAGCAGGTGTTCTAGTTTTAGAAATTAAATCATGATTTTTGGCCTCATAACATGATTAAACAACTAAGTTAAGCTTCCCAGATTTCTATGTTCTCTTTTATCAAGCTTTAAATGTATAAATATTTACATAGGCCAAATTTAGGTTCACATCAAAGTGTTTACATGAGGTTTTGATTCAAGTAGAAACACTGCACTTGATGTATCATTGTGATGATATTATTACTATGATATTATTTATTAAGCCACATAGTTTCTCTTTCTCTGCATGTTAGTCACCTACACCTGGACTTGACTTCACTGAGGATAAGAATAGCGCCTTACTCATTTCTCTCTCTGTGGCTCAATGTGGCCCAATAATGCTTGTTAAATGAATAACTGCTGCCAACAAATGCTTGTTCAATGAATGAATCAATCAATGAAGAGGCACTGAGGACATATCTTCCCCCACAGAAAGCCTCTCATGACCACAGAGCACAATTACAAAACCGAAATAGTAGCTAACAACTTGAACTCCTGTATAAAACCAAAGGAGCCTCTTTGGGAATGTCCTTCTATCTGAAACAGCAATATAATACTTAAATCCATTTCACCATAAGTATTTAATTATCCATTCCTATCTACTCATTTAGGGAGGTGCTGTTCTCATTGATTATTTTACAATTAGAACAGAGTTCAGATTCGTGGAAGAAAATGGGGAGAAATTTGGGCCTTTAAAAAGTAACTAATATTTTGTGCAAACCACACAAACCTCTGAGCCCTATTAAAATTACCGATAAGCAGTCTTAGAAAAACATTCTCCAGTAATGGCTAACTGGGTTCTTGCAGCAAAGCAAATTGTTTTTTTCTTGGCAAGCATCCCACAAGCAATAGGCAGCAAGAAATTGTTTGTGCTACACATACAAGTTCTCATGTGTATCTGCAATTCTAATGCCAAATTTGGTCCTATCTCACCACTTTAACTGTAAAGACAACTGCCGGAGACTTTACCAGGATAACTAGTCAGGAACTCCAAGATCATCAGAAAGAATTTCCATGTATTACTGTGGCCAGTATGGAAAATCACACTGTCCATTTTGGGAAAAGATTCCTACACATTTTCTTCTCCTTTCTCCTGGCAAGAATTTTTGTTTGGTCAAAGACATCTGGTTAGCATGTAGCACACAGAAAACACACTGCTTGTCCTTCAGTAAAATAAACTTAAAATAACTAAAATGACATCAATGTCCAAAAAAAAAGGAAAAACAGAAGAAATGTGCATTGGTGCATTGTGATGGGTCATTGGAGGGCTTGCAGTGGCCAAGCCAGGTGGGCTAAGCTAGAATAGACCAGTGAAGATCAAGAATTTGAAGCAATGTTTTGAATGAGATAGAGATATATAGTGGAACCACTGGAATTTAAGTAGTCATTTCACAGGAATGGGGGTTCTACGGAATAACTTCTTAGGAAAGAAGAGTGTCTACACAAATAAGCAACGTTCTATAAGTGTTCCTGAATAGATGTGGGTAGGTGCCAGGTTTACACACACACACACACACACACACACTCAGACACACACCAACAATTTGGCTGCAAGTGTATAGTGTGTATTTTTAGAATCCACTTATGTGTTGATGCGACTTTGTTGTTCCTTGAGAGGTAAGAAATGGCTTTCAGCTAAGTTAAGCAAGACATAAATAACTGATTTTCAGGATTTGTTACCTTTATAGATAATACCTATATCTTAAAACTAACTGCCTTACGCATACAAAAGAATAAGGCAACAGAGAGAGAGTAAAGGCTGGAGAAAGGATTAGAAAGCAAGGGGGGACTGCCTTCAGGACCTCTATCACTGACCAATTACATGGGTTTCACAGGATATCAGCCAAATATGAAGTACATGCAGAACTGAGAGTTTGTGCCAAGCTGCCATTGCCTTCTGACATCTGTTAAACATATACTACAGTAGTCCCCCCTTATCCTCAGAGGATAAGTTCCAAGACCCCCAGTGGATACCTGAACCTGCAGATAGTATTGAACCCTATATACACTATGTTGTTTTCTATACGTACATACCTATGATAAAGTTTAATTTATAAATTAGGAAAAGTAAAAGATTGTCAACAGTGACTAATAACAAAATAGAATGATTATAACAATATACTGTAATAAAAGTTATGTGAATGTGATCTCTCTCTCTCTTGCTCACTCTCAAAGTATCTTATTGTACTGTAGTCACCTAATTTTGAATCCCGGTTGGCCACAAGTAACTGAAACTGAGGAAAGGGGGGATACTGTATTCTGTCACTTACACATGACTCTGCTTTTTCCCTATCCAAAATCACACAAGAAAGAACTCTTTTAAAATATTTATTTATAAATTTAGTCTATTAAGTGGAGGTTTATGTGGTGATAAGGCAAAAAAAAAAAAAAAAAATGAGAACCAGATTGTTTTTCTGTGTGCAATAATTCCTGCCAAGGAAAGAAGCAAATTAAGGAAATTTTTTTTTTTGGATTTTAAAAACTGTAAAGTTTCCTTTTTATGAGTCTTCACATTATTTTAATGCTTTGGTGATATTTTCTTGTAATGCTTTTAGTTTTAGGGCATGTGGATAAAAAAAGTAAAATAGAAAACAGAAACCATATTTGAAGATAAAAGTGAGAATATTATTATTGCTCTAAGTAACAACAAAACATCCAGATTTAAAAAGATGGGTAAAAATCTTGCTGATGGTTCCTCTATATGTCATATTTTACTCTTTCTAGCTGTCTTGAAGTTGCCAAATTCTATGTTCAAATGTCCAGCTTCATGGAGATACAACTTTTTATCCATGGAAATAAATACTCAAATAAATTATATTGGTTTATAATTTATTTTGAGACTCAGATTTTGGGTTTATACTTATTCCTGGATGTATTTTATTGTCAATTCATACAACCCTTATATTAGAAACCTGGAATGGAAATTGTTCATATTTATTGTCCTGCATGTACAAAATTTCTCAATGTTCAATGCTATTCAATTTAGTATCTGCTAGAATGGGTCACTGTTTCAATCCAGCTGTATTAGCACTTTATAAATGCAATAGAATCAAATTCTGTATTGGAAAAAACTGAACTCTTTGGAATATGTCAGTAGTTAAAGAAGTAAGAGAAAAAAAAAGCCCAACATTCCATGAGCTATATGTAGCAATAAAGAATATTTAAATATGGAAAATTTCCAAGGAATGAAATCAGGGTTGGGAAGTAAGAAAAATACTGCTGAAATATCTTCAAAAGTAAATTAAACCTCTATGGGAGACTATAATGTCTAGCAAGCATAGTTTGCAAACACTAATGTCCTGCATGCCATTACACCACCGATTCAGCCTCTTTCCCCTAAAACATAGCTGAGTGCTACGTTTCTTGCACTTTGTCTCCATGTGAACACTGGTTCCATTTTATAATGGAAAAAATACAAAAATAGGATAGGTGTCTTGAGATTCACACTGCAGTAACACTCTACTAAAGATACTAGATGGCTTGCTGGATTCCTGAGTGAGATGTGTTGCAAAAGTACTCCCAAGGTTTTGGATTTTCAGGGAATCAGACTACCATGGTGCTGCTAACTTACTTTGTAACATAGACCACTTAAATATTCCAGAATCTGGGGTTAACGAGAAGTTAGACAATTAACGTATTATCATTGGAGTTGCGTCGGCAAGATCCCTGTCCAGCCAAGCCTGAGAGGAAGAAAGAATAAGGACTGAGCTCTGAGCTCCATGTCTGGGCCTTTTAAATCAAAATTGCTGAGGCTCCAGACAGTGCAAACTTCTTCAAAGACACAATTGTGCCCCTTACACGAACGATTGATGTGTGTATTCCCGACATCAGGTGGTTCCTATATAACCAGGACCTCCAAATAGGCAGGGGGAAACCCAATGTACTACTTCAGTCTAAAACACGAGCAGAAAGTCTCAGCCATTATCACAGTAACTGTTCTTAAAATTGAAGAAGAAAAAAAAAAAGACAGGCACAGTCACATGTGCCTATCGTCCCAGCTACTTGGTGTGCTTGAGGCAGGAGGATCACTTGAGCCCAGGAGTTCAAGTTCAGCCTGGGCAACACAGCAAGTCTCTGTCTTTAAACAAACAAACAAACAACAACAAAACTCTGATGCTTTAGGAAAACCTGGTCTTGTAGCCCTCTGCCTCATATCCTGGCTTTCTGGCTTGGTCCTGTGTACTTACCTTAGACTTTGAGAAGTAGATTAAAGTATTGGTTGAGCCGTACTGTTTCTGGGTTCTGATCACCTGGTTGAGGTCTGATCAAGTAGCTAAAATTTACTCAGCAGGTATAAGACTTCTGGCAAATTTCTTAAAGTCTCTATATTTTCTTCATCTGTGTAAGGGGGTATAAAATTGCATCTTTCTAATGGCATTTTTATGAGGTTAATTTAGTTAATGTTCATGAAGCTCTTAGCACAGTGTCAGAAATATGGCATGTGCTTAGTGTCATAATGAACCCCCATACTGTGAGCTGTTGAGTGTTTGAATATCACTGTTCTGGTCTTTGCCATCCTCCTTTGTTCACTTGTGACCTTCAATGGCCGGACTGATGAATTTGGGCCTCAGTGGCCTCCAACTATTATCCTCTGGAAACTCAAGCGGTCAAACTTGCCATAGATGGTGGAGTTCTGTTTCATTAAATTCTGCTCCAGAATACCCATCTTCTCTATTGTTTAATTGCTCCAACTAGGAAGTGACGTTTGATTTTCTAAAAGGCCTCTAGAGCAAAAACAGGTATGTTGGTATTTGTACTTCCAAAGCTTCCTCAATTATAGTTTAAAAAACAATTCCCAAGCAATGAATTTTGAAACATAAAATACTTTCTCAGGATTGTTGGATATCATTATATAATTCTATAGTTTCTAAGTAGCCTGATCTTTAGTTCCCAATTTATCCTATGTAGAAAACCCAACTGTGGTGTCCAAGCTAAAATAAGAGTCTATAAATGAAGACACAGTCAGCTTTATGTTTAAAACATTTAAACTAACTTTGTTGTAAGAAAAAGCTTACATACTAAGAATTGAGAGAGTTTCTGCTAACTGGTTCTGGAGTTATGTTTTAATTGTGTGGTTTGCTTACAATTCACAACAACAGAAAAAAATTAAAAGGTCATATACAAAAAACTAATAGTCTAATAGATACAACTTAAATCTTGAACTTAGGGTGAAAGACTTTGAAAGTTTCCCAGAAATGTGACATAGATAGTAAATGGTTGGTGCCATGGATTTGCAAAACAAGCTCCTAGTCTTCTGAGCCTGCTCTGAGGAAAGAGAAGATTGAATACAAACAGTGGTTGACTGTCACCTCAGGAACAGTCCCCAAGGGTTGCAGATCAACCTTCAGTCAAAAGGAAGCATTTGAAATATGGATCAGTTGGATTCTTTTTGAAATACAGGATTTAAATCAATGCCCACAAGAAAAACGCCATCAGTAATATGCACCAGAGAGCTGGTAGTTTAGAGCTTCCAAACAGCAAAAGATACTAAAGAACTAGGTGCCCTTTGTAAACAAAAAGTTTGGCATTGAGTGTGAACACACATCTCAGTTTTGTAGTCCAACCAATAAAAGGAAAATGGCACTTCTCTCTTAAAAGTTTTAACAAAAAAACCATCATTTTCCGAGATCCCCAGTAAACATCACAAACTGAGATCTTGGTTCTTCATTTACCCAATACACTAAAGTAGAGAAGACCAAGGAAACTGAAAATGATTGATAGGGAGAAGGATAAGCAGGGAAAAACTTAATCCTTTTTCCTGAACCTACCTATGAACCAATTATGCCCTGATAGAATTACAAATATCCACCTTTAAATTTTGACAGTTTCACTAACAAATTAAAGGGTACCAGTTGGAACTCATAGAAAAAGCCAGCAGCAGCAAGTAGTTTATTGTTCTTAATGCAAAGATCAAATGTCCTGAAATCTCTTTTCCAACTTAGCATGTTTTGGAAGTATTTTGCCTGCTTTACCTCAGAAAGAATAGAAAAAAAAGAATTCACATAGCTTTACATGAAAATGAATAAGAATGACAAGTATCCCAAAATAGTACATGTCATTTGGTGCAAGATAAAATATACCACAAAATGAAAGATCAACTTTTTACTCCCTTTCTATTCTTAAGCACCAACAACACAGTCTTGCCTTCTTTTTTCTGAGTTACCTGACCAACACATTTTGCTTTTGTCCTCCTGTGATTACACACCTTTTTTATTTTTATTTTTTTCTTTTTGTAGAGATGAGGTCTCACTAGGCTGAGCTGAGATAGCCTGTCCAGGCTGGTCTCAAACTCCTTGGCTCAAGTAATCCTCCTGCCTCAGCTCCCCAAAGTTCTGTGATTACAAGTGTGAGCCACTATCCCCACTTGATCACATATTTTTTTTTCTCTCCTAGAAAACTCAATATCCCATGCCTGTTTTCTACAACCCCCCCCCCCACCAAAAAAAAATTCACTTCTTTCCTTGTGGCAAACACATTCAGAAACCAGCACTGTGTCACAGCTACTCCCCAGCAGTTAGAGGTTCATCTGTTGACAATTGGAAAGGGGCAAGAGAGACTTCACTTAGTAGGCCTGTGTTTTTCCCATAGTTACTGAGTTTTGTGTACCTTAAAAATGAAAATTGCGTATTCTTGGTCATGGTCACGTTTTACATGTAGGAAGAGATCTGTAAACAATTCAGAAGATACTAAATTTAGTGAAAGACGTGAATACATTGACGTCTTTTGAGAACAACTGAAGCTCATTCATTTAAACAGAATGGAACATCTCCGGGGTAACGAAGAGGCAATAGAATGCAAAACCGCACCTTTCTGAGTGTGAAATAGAAATGCATGGGAATCCCAATAGAGTTTATTCCTTAATCCCACTATATTGGTAAATAATAGTTCATGTCCATGGTGCTCTTGATTCCCTTGAAATGGTCATTAAAATTTCTTTCTTCCCTCTCTTTCCTCTCTCCCTCTTTTCCCTTCCCATCCCTTCCCTTCCCTTTCTTCCTGTATTTAGTCATGTTTGGATTGATTTTCAGAATGTTTAGGCTGTTTCCTCACGTTGTCACCAGCTCATTACCACAGAATTACACTTCACAAACAAGGGCTGGCTGGAGAGCTAACTTGGCTTAGCTGTGCTGAGGGAATTATTATTATTATTATTATTATTATTAGAGATGGAGTCTCTCTCTGTCATCCAAGCTGGAGCGCAGTGGTGTGATCTCAGCTCACTGCAACCTCTGCCTCCTGGGTTCAAGTGATTCCTCTGCTTCAGCTTCCCGAGTAGCTGGGATTACAGGCACGTGCCACCACGCCCGGCTAATTTTTGTATTTTTAGTAGAGATGGGGTTTCACCACGTTGGCCAGGATGGTCTTGATCTCCTGACCTCATGATCCACCTGCCTCAGCCTCCCAAAGTGCTGGGATTACAGGCATGAGCCACCTCACCCAGCCGGGAATTATTAAAAGGATGAATTTCTTTCTTTTTGAAAAGACAAGCACAATCTGATCAGCAGGCAGGCAGGGCCACTGCCTGTTCTCTTTTCAGTGCTGTCTTGTGGCCTTTGCTCTCACAGAGTCACTCACTGATGAAGTAAATAGCAGCAGAGGTGTTTTTCTGCTAGGAACCAAGATCCCCCGTGTGCTTTGCTGCAAGAATACATCCTTCATAGCTTCACTGTAATGATTTTACCATTTCTGCTGTTGTTACATGTGCTAACAACTAGAAGTCTATATTTCACAATGATGTTAAGCACTGAACTTTACATACACACACACACACACACACACGATAAAGAGTTATCAACACATCCTCTTTTACTGAGGAAAGCTATACTCCATATATTCCATATATATGGAGTATATACATGTAAAATATATATGGAATATATATATATATTCCATGATTTTTTATGTAGTGTTGCTTCCCTGATCAGATAACTTTGATTAGGCAAAAAAGTCTGAAACCACCTAGACAAATAATAGTTTAGAGGTATACATACAACATGAAAATGATGAAAGTAGTGAGCATTGCATATTTGGAAAATCATTCAATAAGAAATTCTTCCTGTGTATATATTTAGCAGCACATAGAGTTTAAAGGGAGAAGATAGAGCACTTAAAAAATTTATAAGAGTCTCATATGTTTTGCTCTGCCAGGTAGTCTGTTTTTGACATTATTATCAGTGAACTTTTGACAAGAGACTGTGATGTCATCAGTGAATATTTAAAAACAAAAACAAAAAACCATCAGACTCCAGCAAGTCTATTTGTCCCTCTCAGAGAATTTTGGCAGATCAGAAAATCTTTGATTTGTGAGATAATTTTTTTCAATAAATTATCTTTGGTTACTTTCTTTGTTTTACATTTTACTGGTTTTATCAGACATGTGAAAATATTTTCTATGTTTACCTACTAGAATCTCCCATGGAATGCTTCTTATAAAGAGATAGTACAAATATGCAAAATTAGAGCCAATTATGGTGTCGTTATTGCCTATTCCAAAAGTATTATGGAAATACTGCGATACGTGTCAGAGAAGGCAGGCCCAAGAATGAGAACATAAGGAGAATGACTTAACTTAGCATTTTTACATCTATTAGAATCACGGTATACAGAGATGTTTTTCACTTTCTACCCGTATCTATGATCCTTAGTTACATGTGGCCATATCTAGAAACCCAGAGTTTAACCCACATTACTAATCACGCTTCTTCTAAATCAACTCCCTACCCTAATAACTAACAGAATATTTTCCCCTCCTCACTCATTCCCAGCCCTCATTAGCAATTCCTTCTCCTGGGCTTCATTTATCCTGAATTGCATCAGTTTGACCAGACATCTGTTCTCTTAGGAGTGTTAAAGCTTCCATGTCTAATGTTCCTTCCAGAAAAGGCAAGGATCTTACATGCTCTTGACTTCCATGATGAAAGTGCATGGGTAATTTAAAATACACATTATCAAGAATGTGTGATAGAATAAATGAGCCAAATGTGCCTTGAAGCCCTTAACCAAGCCAGTAGGCTATAGAGCTCAGTTTCTTCCCCCACATCAACGAGTTGGAAGAACAGCATCTGGCTTGGCTTATTGACCACTGATGGGTGGAACATGCCATGAAACATAGAGGTCAAAATTCCCAAGGCTGGCATCAGGATGATGATAGGGATACTGCTGATGTTCAGATGACTTCTGTTTACCACAGTAATTGGCTGTTCCTAGGCTAGAGGAAGCCAGGATTAAAATACAGCCAGAGAGGCTTCTTTTTTTGCTGAGGTCTCTGAAACACCCAACAAAGGGTGAAGTCCAGAAAATAATTACCTTGTATTTCTGCCTTGGCCCTTTCACACAGTTTTTATTCGTATCTCATTTGTTATACCTTAATAAAGATACCAGTTACTTTTGAAATAGGCTTTTGTCAGATTGCCAATATCTCAAAGTCTTAAAAACTCACTGCAAATGTGAGCACAGACTTTGAATAACCTGGGCAGCTGGCCAAGCACTGAAGATCTTTAAGACAAGAGTAGTCAGCCATCCCACTTAATGTTTTGATTTTGTGCTTGAATAAAAAAAAAGACTGGACCAGATAACCTTCTAAGTTGAAGATTCCATGACTCTATTTTTCAAATATCTTCATTTTCCAAGTATTCTACAGGAGAAATACTGAAACTGTGTGGTTTGTTGTGTTTGCCTCTCTCGCTCTCTCCCCTCCCCCTTTCTTTTTTCTTTTCTACTCATCCCACACCCAAATATGGTGCAATAACAAATTCCTTCACTAAAGCAGCAGAGTTTTTAGTTATTACCATACATGTTTTTAAATTCTCCCCTCACTGATGAAAACATGTGATATGAAATACTGAAGAAACCTCAGGGGCATTCCAAGCATTTATGGACAAAAAGTCATGACTTGTGGTATTTTCCTTCAAAATCCATGTGAACTGAATCAAAGAGACAAAAGAATGTATACTTAAAAACTTCTGAAACAGAATGGATGCATTCTGTCATTGACAATCCATTAATATTGTTAACTCTGAAATAACATAAATCTGTCTATTCCATTCCATCTCCCTCAGCATTCTTCTAGTGCAAGGCCTCTTATTCTTATCTAGACCACTAAAGTAGCTTCTACATAGGCCTTTTCCCATTTTGCTCCAGGCTGCCTTTATGTGAGTACTGGGTTAAGCCTCCAAGAGTTCCTCTCACAACTCTGCATAAAACCAACATTAGTTCTCCTCTCCCTACTAAGTAAATGCCTGACCTTGATATTTAAGTATTTCCAAAGTTTTGCCTTGCCTTGTTATTTTAGCTTTATTTTCTACAATGTTCCTACATATTCCTAGAATCCAGTATTTCTCAGTCTTGTCACTATTGGCATTTGATGCAGATAATTATTTGTTGAGAAGTACTGTCCTGGGCTTTGAAGAATGTTTAGCATCATCCTGGCCTTTACCCAATAAAAGTTAGCAGCATTTCTAAGTTGCAGCAACCAAAATTGTCTTCCGACATTTTGCAGTGTCCCCTAGGTGGCAAAATCATACCTGATTGAGAAACACTGCTATAATAAAATCAAATTGCATTATTTATTGTTCCTAAACCATGTAGTTCTTCTACTTAACAATACATATTTATGGATAATAATTTCTTCTAAAATATTACCATAATCCCCCTCCCCCACACACTCCTTAGTTTTACATGTTAATATTTCAGGGGACATCTAGAGCTTCCTCTATGAAACCTTTCTCAATTTCTGCATACCAATGTGGTCACTCCTTTAAACCCATCCTCTGTCTCCATCTTATTCATTAAACATCCTTCCTTTCTGGGCCCTCAATATTTACATTGATCTATTTGTCAAATTGTCCTTGAAATGTTCAAATTAATTCATTCAACTTATAAGCATTGAGCCCCTATAATGTGCCTGGCATTGTTGTGTTCATTGAGAACTACTAGAGTTCTGAGCAGAGCAAGCACTTTCCTTCTGCCAAACTCACAGGTCAGGGAAGAGGTAGATGGTAGAGGGAGTATGTGTGTACAGGGGGACAATAATAAATGAGTAGTTTCTTTTTTTTAAGAAATACACCATTTGAGGAAACAAACAGATGGTGCAATAAACTATAAGTAGAAACTCTTTAGATACAGCAGTCAGGGAAAAGCCTTACTGAGGTATGATATTTAAACTGTGGATTAAAGTATAAGAAAGTTATCTTCATATTTTTGCCTTTAGAGATACCAGCCTGTGCAAAGGCCCTGAGGCAGAAGTAAGTTTGGCTTATTTGAAAACTTGAGAAAAATGCCTAGGGCTGGCTTATAGTGAGCAGAGGAGAAGGATGTAGAAAATTAATTGAGAGAGGCAAGTAGAAACCAAACTGTGCAGAGCCTGTTAGTGCAAGGTAAGAATTCTGGATTTTCTTTGAAATGTTTTAAGAAGTGAAGGGTTTATGCCGTGAAGTGACATCATCTGATTTACACTATTAATACATTACTCTGGGATTCTGTATGAAGAATATGGAAAAGGAATGTTTCAGTTTAAAGAACCTCAAAATTAGAGGATATCTTAACTTTTTCTATAATGAAAACTCCAGAAGGATTAAATTCCCTATTCTAGAACACTGTGCATGTATCACAAAGGAGCTAGAGGGGAGATGGTGTATTGACCTCTTCAGCCCTTGGAAGAGTTTGCTTCTGGTTGTATCTCAATGTGCCATTGAAATATTTTCCATGTGTGCCATAGCAGCAAGAAGGATAGGAAGAGAAGCACTGCTAAAACACAGCATTAAAATAGTTGCCCACGTGATGTTTCAACAACTCCAAAAGACTGGGAACTCATTACCTCCAAAGAGAGCTTTTTCCAGATTTGGAAATATCTGCTTTTCATTGAGCTGAGTCACAAATGTGTGGGATATATTGATGAGCTCATGAGTAGATCCATTTGGCTCAGGCAAAATTTCTTTTAGATGAGGCTCATCTAACTCAACAAAACCCCTCCTCCATCTACCAAATTGTCTGCCTTTGGGGAAAAATATTATCCTCTGCCAAGGACTTGACCCATTTACACCTGCTTCTCTGCCTAGGCCTCCTTTAACTCCATTTTCCAATTATTCCAATCAGTCTTCCTCCCTATAAGATGATTTTGGTATCTGTGATAAGCTTCTGTGATCCCATCACCATCTTCAGGTAGCTAGTCATTCCCTCCTCTTCTGTGTCTTCTCTACTAAATTGTAAACTCCCTGAGGACAGGGACTAGGCCTTATTCATCCTGTGAAGTTAAATGTCTACTATATTACAGATGTCTAGGAGAAACTGGTTAATCATTATGGGTGGAGTAACTCTGAGATTTGGGGTAAAATGTTCAAATATTTATTCTACTAATTATAGGAGTTACTCATTCAAACATTTGTTCCACAAATATTACCCACTGCCTATGTGCCCAAGTGATGGAAATATACATGGGCCCCACCTCATGGAGCTTATGATCCAGATGAAGAGGCAAACACTAAACAAATATTGAATTATAAATAATTATTAAACGTTATGAATTTTACAAAGGAAAAATAGAAGGTGCCATGAGAGTACATATTATGGAAACCAAATTTTGCCTGGGTGTTCAGGAAGCCTTTCTTGATGGAACGAGATTGGAACTAAGACCTAAAGGATGAGCAAATCTTGAGAAATGCACTTTAACTCCCTAAGCCTCAGATCCCTCACCAATAAAATGGTACAATAATGCCTTCTCCTTAGAGTCCTCCCAAGAATTAATTACTTAGCATATGTAAAGTACCTGCTACAGAGAAGGAATTCAACAACTGGCAAGTTTTTTCTCCCATAATAAATGAGGAATGAAGGCAGCTTGAGCAAGCAAAATAGTGGATGAACCTGAATGCTTCCTGTCATGTGACAAATTGTATTCCCAAAACATATATGTTGAAATCCTAACCCCTAGTACATCAGAATGTGACCTTATTTGGAAATAGGGTTATTGCAGACATAATCAGCTATGTTAACATAAGATCATATTGGAATAGAATGGACATTCAATCCAATATGACTGATGGCCTGTTGAGAACAGGTAGATTTGAACACCGACACAGGAAGGAAGAACATTATGCTGTGATAGAGACAGTAATTGGAGTGCTGTAGCTGCAAGCCAAGGAATGCCAAAGATTGTTGACAAGCCACAAGAAGCTATGAAGAGGTAAAGAAGGATTCTCCCCTATGGGTTTCCGAGACAGCATGCCTCCGTCCATACCTTGATTTTGGACTACTAGCCTCAAGTACTGTGAGACAATAAATTTCTCTTGTCTTAAGTCACTCTGTAATACTTTTTACAGCAGACCTAGGAAGCGAATACATCTCATAAAAGGATTTGGAGGCTGGGCACAGTGGCTCATGCTTGTAATCCCAGCACTTTGGGAGGCTGAGGCGGGCAGATCATGAGGTCAGAAGCTCGAGACCAGCCTGGCCAACATGGTGAAACCCACCTCTACTAAAAATACAAAAATTAGCTGGGTGTGGTAGCACACACCTGTAGACCTAGCTACTTGTCTACAGGCTCAGGCAGGAGAATCGCTTGAACCCGGGAGGGAGGGGGAGGTTGCAGTGAGCCAAGACCACGCCATTGCACTCCAGCCTGGGTGACAAAGTGAAACTTTGTCTCAAAAAAAAAAAGGATTTGGAGTGCCTATTACATGCAATGATGCAGACTTTGATGAGTTGGAAGGTAGAAGTTGAACAAGCAGACATATATAAAAAGGTGTCTTAGGAAGATAAATCTAGAAATTTAGCCATGTTAATATATTTCCTGTTCCCAGTAGATCCATATGCTCCTTGAGGGCAGAACCCACGCCTTCCATGCCAAGCCAAACTCAAAATATGCTGGCTAAATGAGATCTTTCAAATAAACACTTTGGTGTGTAAGCTATTTATGAAAAATTTGGAGGTAAAACATTTTAACACATTGAAATTTTACTCCTCTAAAGTAAAAATCATCTTCTCATTTTATTTAATTGAAGAGGCAGTGCATGCAGTAAATTAGGTCCAATTTGCATGCAATTGTGCATGCAATGTAGATCTTGGCTTTAACTGGGAGCAAGCTGTGTACAACTCAAGCACCCTTATATTTGAAGTTAACATTAATTGTTTGCTTAAATTTTTCAGTACTTTCCTTCTTTTGCTTTCAAAGACAAATATTATAGCATTTCGCTTTCTAATTTAAAGACCACAAAATCCATAGCTGATAATAAGAATCTATCCCTCAGGGACTAACACATTTCTCTGACAGCATAGTAGTAATGCCCACAAGCTCTGTAGCAAGCCTGTAATTTCATAAAAAAAAATCTTCATGGCTTTAATTCATATGATTTTGCTCTGTTTAATTATATTTATCATCCAATAATATTCTGTGCTTATAAAAATAGTGGATGGTGTATAGAAGAAGCAATGTACTGTATCATATTTTATGAAATTTCATATGCCATGTGTATTGATTGGGTATAAACTAGAGAACATACTTCGTTTAAATTAAGGTTTTAAATTCAATTTCATACCAATTCCTTCATCTCATTGTCTATAATATATTTGTTTACATCCATGAAAATGTTACCTGGTTAAATTACAAAATGTTTCCTAATTCAGATTGATTTATATCTTCTATCCTCTTAATTTGTGTGATTTCATGTTGTGATCATTAAATAATTAAAAAAGGACCTTAGTTTGATCAAATTAATATTGTTGCCCATGAATGTTAATTAAATTTGCAAGGAAAAAGAAAGCAGAAACCAGATAAAAGAGAAAGCTGGACATGTTTAGAGATGCTATGCTGACCTTACAAAAATTCTAGTACAAGCAATTCTCAAGGTCTTTCACATGCCCCCCAGACTCCCACTCCTGTGACACAGGACACCCATTGACACTTTTATTCTTAGGAGCATTCATCTTTAGAAATTGTCCTTTAGTTCCCTTTCTGCAAATTTTCTTCTTCTTTAGAAACTCCCAGATTTGTCCAACTATCCCCAATCAGTGGTTTTTAAATTTTAATGGCAGCTACAAAGATGCCTGGACCTCCATCAAACATTACTGAAATCAGATTCTTGAGGGATAAGGCCAAACAATTTGCATTTTTCAAAAACACTCCCGATGACTTTGCTGCAGAAGATCTAAAACCTCAGAGGGAGAAATACTGTCCTGGACTTTTCAGCTCAGCGATGCCTTCCCAGCACACTCCACTTGCAACCACTGGATCCTCCTCCTTCCTAGTTTACAGATATTGTGTCCGCGTATACCCTCCGTTGTTCCTTTCTCCTCTTAAATGCCATGTAATCTGCTGGACTATCTTGGGTTACTGAGAGAGTGCTGGGAGGATTTTGCCAGTTCACATGAATGCATCTTCATAAAAGTCTTCTGATGGCTGTCGACAGCCCCCTTGGAAGAGGTCGTAACCTGGACCTGGGAATATCATTCAGGTGATAATTAGGATTTCACCATGTTCCTTAAATAATATGTTGTGCACATCTTCCATTTGCACAGTGATATAGGACAACAGTGAATATCTCTGGAGGGGACTTCCTATTGGATAGATCTTAGCTTGAATTCCCAGTCTACTATGTGCTACCTATGTGGCCTAGGTCAAGTAATGTGACCTTTCTGAGCCTTGCATTTATCAAAAGGAAATAATAATTTATACTTTCCAGAATTCTCTGGATTAATAGTAGGTATGAAAAGTGCTCATAACATGAGTACATGGTATTTAATAAATGGCAGTAAAAACATATGCCAAAAGTGTATCATTTCTATGAAAAAAAAAAAAAAAAAAAGACTGGTCTGAGATCCTTAGTGGTGCCAGGAGCCCATGCAATCCTTGCACTACTAACAGAGGCCATAATTGTGGAGTTTCTCCTAAATTATTAGCTGCAACCCCATGGATAAAGGTAAAGCCTGAGATAAGGATAAAGGCAAGACCATTTAAATTAATTGAAGGTCCTGAATTTTTTCACTTTGGGGAACAGCTTGGGAGGGGGAAGAAAAGAATCTCTCCATTAAAACGGTCTTTAAATTGGCAAGCAAACACTTTTTGGTTAATATCAAACAAAGGATCAATGTAAGAAAAAAATTATGTATTTCTCCTGTCCAAACTACCATATTTCAGAGCATACTCATTGGCAGTTTTCCATCATTTCAGTTTCTGGGACAGGGACAGAGGCTTTGGACAGCCAGTTTGTTTGTGTTTTGTTCTTTTCATTTGTTTGTTTAATTTTCCATTATGAATTGGACATGAAATGTGCAACCAAATTCCTGCATTAAATATCCCTGGCATAAAGGACATGCATTAAATACCCCTGAGATAAAGGACATCCCTAATATACTCTGTCATTAATGAGCTTAGTACTGAGTTTCAATCGCAAGAGAGGTGTGGCAAGTTTTGGTATGTCCTACAGCAAATGATCGAAGGTTTTTACCCTCCTTGTAGTATGAAGAAAGTATCAGTCAAGTTATCTCCTAGCCTGGAATGAACAGGTGAGTAGTTTCTGTGTCTTAGATATTACTACCATGAAGTAAAGGATAAAATTACATAACCGTAGGCTGGGTGCGGTGGCTCACGCCTGTAATCCCAGCACTTTGGGAGGCTGAGGCAGGCAGATCACAAGGTCAGGAGATCAAGACCATCCTGGCTAACACAGTGAAACCCCGTCTCTACTAAAAAATACAAAAAATTAGCCAGGTGTGGTGACGGGCGCCTGTAGTCCCAGCTACTCGGAAGGCTGAGGCAGGAGAATGGCATGAACCCTGGAGGCAGAGCTTGCAGTGAGCCAAGATCTCGCCACTGCACTCCAGCCTGGGCGACAGAGCGAGACTCTGTCTCCAAAAAAAAAAAAAAAAAAAAAAAAATTACGTAGCCATAGAATAGGTTTACAGCCTAAAATCCTACGCAAACCTACCATAAGCTTTTGTGTGAATTAATGAGACCTTTGGAGCGTTAGACATTTTATTCCCTCTTTCTTAGCATCATAGTTGGTCCTCAATATTGTGACACTTCCATGCATGCAATACTTATTTTGAAATACGTATTTTCAAAGCATTTCGATGCCTACTTTTCCCAAAAGAGCATTTAGATTCTTCAGTAAATGAACCTAGACATACAATTTGTGTCTTATCTTCCACTGGCCAAAGCAACTTATATAGATTTGTTTTCTCACAACTCTGCAAAATACAGTAAATACAAGAATAGTGACTTTTTAATTTTGTGGACTAACTGAGGAAAATAACAATGAGGACAGTCTGGAGCACGAGTAGGCAAACTATAACCCAATGGGCCAAATCTGGTTCAATGCCTGTTTTCATAAATAAAGTATTATTGACTGAAACATAGCCAGGTTCATTTGTTTATGTATTGTCTAAGGTTGCTTTCACACCAAGATGGCAGAGTTTTAAATATACAGATACTTATGATCCACAAAATCATCAACACTTACTATGGCCCTTTACAGAAAACATTTGCCAAATCCTGGTCAGGAGCACAGCCCTAACAATTTGAAGACCAATGTCTGTGGCCTTCCATAAATTTTCACTTGTTGGCAATCCCTGGACAGCAGATGGAATTTAAGCTTAAACAATCTAGTTATTTTTATATTCTTAAATATGAGAAGTTATCTTAATTTTTGTTGAATACCCACTAGAAGTATATTTAATTCTGTATTAGATGATATGATTTCCAAATAAGTTTCTGAAAACTACCATCCTACACATTATTCTTCTTCAGAACTCTTTGAGTACATTTTCAAATATAGACAAGATGAAAAGCAGACTTTTAAAATAGTACTTTGATGGGAAATGCATTATTGTAGTAGTGTATATAAGAAAAAGAAAAGGACAAGAAGGTGATGCACAGAAATTGACTTTAGATATTTGAGGTTATATGTATAAAGATATATATGCATATACGTACATGCATATAATCTTATAGATAATTTGTATACTCCTTTTGATTCTGGTTTGATCCTCCAGATCTATAATTCAACACAAGTAATAGTGAATTGTATGTTTATTGACTTTTTTAGGTAAATACTTTTACAGCCTAATATCATACAGTAGCGGCTGATAACATCAGTTTAGACATGGAACTGCTTTACTTAGAATGTGTTTTTCTCTGAAAGGGTCAAAGTATCCTTAATAAAGGAGAAAGATTTCCCTTATGTTTTCAGCTAGCCACAGCAACTAGGCACAACATTGAAAAAAAAAAGACAAGTAAAACTGTCTTTCAAACTTCTATTTGCCCTTGCAAAGTGTCCTGGCTTAGGTGGATATTGAATACTGAATAACTTTGTCTATTCTTAATCCAAAGACAGTGCAAAGCAAAAGACTAATAAAGAAGGATTAAGACTAAGGCCGCTGCATAGAGTCATCAAGTCGTAGAAAAGACTATCATAACATTTCTGACTCCACATCTAAGTTATCCTAAAATAGAAGCTGTTCTTTGAGCAATAGAGAGTCCTTGCACTGACCTGGAACACTGATGCAGAAACCAATTGGGTTAGAATTAAATTACATAATCATTTAGTCATAGTACACATTCTTATTGAGTGACGCAGGCATCAGACATGGTACTACGTACTGAGTGTCCAAAGTCATGCAAGGCAAGGTCCCTGTCTTCATGGGGCTTTTATTTAGTGGCAAAGGGAGACAACTCAATCTGGGAGAATGTGGAGAGTGCTATACCCTACTGGAGTTCAAACCTGTGACTCCCACCCTCATATAATATGAACATGTTTTATTTAACTCATTAATTAATAAGATGTTATGACCAGATCAAAAGTTGTTTTATAAGCTGGACAGAGACCGTCTTAGAATGAGATTGATGGGTAGATTTAAAAAGTGGCTCATGTCCAACAGGACCATAAACCTTTAGAGTTATCTGCTCCACCTGGCAGAAATTATTTGCAGCTCCACCATGCAAAAAGCTGCAAGTCAACAGTGAATGCTACAAAGTCTGGAATTTGTAATTAATAGTAAATAGTGAGGTAACCTAAGTATATTAGTTAATCTGTAGGTGGCCCTCTTTCAAAAAGACAATGAAAGGAGGCTGTCCACATTTTTTACTTATTTCTTAAGCTTCAGATACAGTTTCTGAAGCACAGAGGAGGCCACCTTCAGGTCAAGATGGGGCAAGGCAAGCATGGCAGCATTTGAGCTAAGATTTGGAAGCTAAGTAGGAAAGACTGGCCACGGATGTGAAGATGGGCATTCCAGGAAAATAAAGAAAAATATGTGGCAACTTCACATTCATTCCTGTGCTATGCTGTGTAATTCCCCTGAAGGCTTGTAATTCAAAGAAAAAAAAACCTCTAGAAAAAGAAAACACAGAAGTTCCCATTTTTAGAATGGAGACTCAATCTGCCAAGTTTAGATAGGCATGGATTAAGAAATAAACTCACAAGGAAGCATTATCAAGAAGCTGTGAAGGACCAGAATGCCTCCACAAAGCCTAGGGGATGTTCCACATTGGACCATGAGCCTAGCGAATGACTGAAAAAGGGCAAAAAGGGGAAAAAAACTGTAAATGGTCTATTTCCTATCCACATGTGCTGCTTGTCTGAATCAGGTTACGGTCTCTCACTTACTCTATTTAGAATTCTGTACATCTGGGTGTATTTTTTTCTAGTGTTTCCTATCATATCAGTGACAGAATTGCCAACACAGAGGTATCCATAAATTATACTGCAGTCTAGTAGTTTCCAGTGTCTGCAAAGCTTGGAACAAAAGACTCAAATGCAAATGTGAGCTGCTTAATTCAGTGAGTATTTGTGATGTTACCCAGGTGCCAATGACATCTTTCTGACCAGCTCAGAGGCACCAGGGAGCAACCCAACATACATTTTTAATGTGCTCAGCTGTGACAGCATATACACACAGAAGACCTTAAGGCCTTAAAGTCATCCTCCTGGAAACCACCGCACTTTTAGGGACCCAGAAGAAATGGTTTAATTAATCTTCTTTTCCAGGGTAGCTTTTTTTGATATAAATTATGTACACTGAAAACCTGCCAATTATAGCAAATTAAGGGACTTGGCAAGTGCATCCCTTAGAGGCAGATGGTAAATAATATCCAGATTCTGATTTGAAATAGGACCAGAGATTAGCTGGTGCAGAATGTAAAAGCAATCCAGATATGAGAAATAAACAGATTTAATGTGAGCTCAAGAGCAGGGTTTTGGTTTGGGAGAGCTATAGTGATGCATTGAAAATGGATGACTCATTATCACTACGCGCATTTCCCTGAGATGAGCCAGCTCCAAGTGCTTCTTTCCATGATTCTTTGATGAACAATTATTTATTGCGTTAGTATCTTCACTATGTTACTCAGATGCTTCCGTTTCCTAATCTGTGCAATGAGCATACAGCAGGTTGGGGTGAGTTTTTAATGTCATCACCACATCATGTGCTCCATGTAGTACTTGACGTATAGTAAGCATTCGAAAATCTTAGCTGGTTTTGTTAGTTATGACTACCAAAATAAAGAACAACTCTCACATACCTTCACCCTTATGTTTTGGCCAAAAATCCTAGCTAATGCTTATGAAAGCTGATTATGTGCTTCTACCTGATTCCATCAATTTCTTCACTTACTAATAGCATTCAAAATAAACAGTCTGACCTTAACTTTGTTTATTTTTCCTTCTTAAATCAACCGTTAGCATTCCTCTTATCTATTAGGGCTTCCCATAATACTCTTCCCCACCCTCTGCCTTTTAATGGATCATTTGTGCTTAATTAGATAAAACCTCATCTCTTGTCTCTATACAACATTTTAGTATCTATTACTTCACTGATAATGGAAAAATTTTTGCCATATACAACACAGCTTTACAACATAAAGCTTCATGCATGATTTCATACCATGCTTCATACTCTTACTAGCACTTCCACTATTCTCATTTATGCATGAGGAATGGGAGGCTCAGAGAGTTTAAGTACTATGCCTTTGTCACACAGATAGTGGGTCCCGGGAGCTGACTTGCCTTGACATTCTGTTGTCACTCAAAGACTGAAAACCACATAAAACCTACGGAAATCATGAAAGATAAAGTGTTCAGGTTGGTGTATCCTTGAAAGTGCCAGAAGAGAACTCCACTATGTATACCAAAGTTAAGGTGATTACCTAGGGAGAAGGTTAGACACATGTAAGACCAGATAATATTACTTCTCTGCTCACCTTTTTACTCCTCCAACCTCAGTTTGTATCTGGTTTGAGTCACTACAGCACGGAGGATGGTGACCTCACCTTATTCGCTTAGTAACTAGATTTCTTGTTTTGCTAATTCACCACAGAAATAATTTAGAACAATTACTGGGTTCAGTTACAGATTCCACACTTGGGAAAAACAAAAAAACAAAAAACAAAGTAAAAGGCAGGGAGACACCCACCAGATGACAAGTTAAGAATGGAGGTTAGAATGGAGGTAAATGGGCAGAGCCAACAGAGCAAAACTCTCAGGCTTTGCTTGCACAGAGCTGTCGCAATCCTGCAACTCCCAGAAAACAGTCGTCACATTAGCCAGTACGTGTACGGGAATCTTCCTGGAGTCCGAAGTCTCAGATAGGACAAACTCAAGCGCACATTCGTCATGTAATTCATGTTCAGCCTAGGTTGCTAAAATTAGGGAATGACTCAATCATCATACACCATTACAGCTATTTTCAAGGCTGTAAGTGATGTGTTGCACCGACACTGATGCAAAAGCTTACCCCAATTAGCTTCTGCAAATGCTCTTCCTGCAACAGAGCTTCGTTTCCTAGGAGCCTTCAATCTAATTACAAAGCTTGATTCTCCCGCAGGGCCTGCCTGGCCAGATGATTTCATTTTACTTTTAGGCTAACCTTTGCCATCAGTGATGTCACTGAAGTGTTCCTTCTCTTGAGAGGCTGCTAGGAGCACACTAAAAGGTTAATTTGTTTGATATTTGGTTAAAGAGAATTCTCTACTGGAGGGGCTCTGTTTTGCTGTAGGCAGGTAATGGTACAAAGCAGGCATCTTCAGATGAATGCAATTTGCACCCAGCCAGCACCAACATAGCTTTATGCACTAACTACCCATGAGCCACTCAGATGGAAAATCGCTGCTGAGAAAGAAGTCAGTGGATCCTTTCTACAATTCACATTATTCACTCAAGGAGATTTTGCATATTTCCTAGTGCTTTTTTCTCTCAAAAACAAGAGCTACAAGGCTCAGTGGAAAATGTAACCAGCTATGCAACAGAAAAAACTTGTGTTCAACCATCTTAGACATGAGAAAAACAAAGGAAAAAGCAAAGTAACGTACATGCCACAATTCCATAATTATTATTCTCCAAACTCAAAGTTTATTTGCTACCTATAGACATCCTCTCCACCGTTCTCTGCCCTTTCCCTAGTGAGTATAGCCCTTGCTGTGCAGAACTAAAGATGCTATAGAAAAGCTCAGATCCCAACTATGGCCACCTGTAATGGTTATACTTATCATAGAGAGCCAATGCTGACAATGAGGGTGTGTAAACCAAACCAGGGCCACAAGGTAAGAAGCAGAAATCAAGGCAACCTAATATTTTTTATGAGTCACATAATAAAAAAGAATCGATTCCACCAATTTTCCCCATTTACTAATGCCATTCAAAATAAACATTCTGACTTTAACTTTATTTTTCCTTCTTAAATCAACCCTTAGCATTCCTCTTATCTATCAGGGCTTCCCATAATATTCTCCCCCACCCTCTGCCTTTCAATGTGCAGTCTGTATTGTTACTTTTGCTTAATTAAATAAAACCTCATCTCTTGTCTCTGTACAACATTTTAATTTCCATTACTTCACTGATAATGGAAAAACCTTTACAACATAAGAATATGAAGCATGATATGAAATCAGCATATGAAAGTAGCAAATGAAAAGGGGTAGCTATTAAAACAGAAGTAGGAGGGTCCATGATCAACTTCAGCAAAACAAAAAAACATAGACAGAAGGAACACACACACAGTACTCCCTGAACATAAAAATGTAGTTCACATTAAACACTGTCATATGAGACAAAAAAGAAAAATTACTTTATTCAGCAGGTAATAAATTATAGGACTTGTCTAAGAGCTCTTAAGTGAAATTTTTAAAATAAATACATCCTTAGATAAGTTTATAAATAATAAAGTAAAACCTGATTGTTGAAAGTTTGGGTAAAGATAGCAAACAGAAGAATGAAGCCACATCAGATCACATCATTTCCATTTTCCATTATGCCTTCACAAATGAACAAATAAAGAAATTTCAGAATAAAATAAATCATGATCAGCAGCAATGAAAAAGGAGTGCTGCACAACTGAAACTAGAAAACATTATTAACAAACGAAGAAACCAAAATGAAGCAAGAGAAGATTCTAGAATAGAGCACAGCAGTGTGGGCAACACAACTGGCTTCTAAACTTTCACCAGCATTCTAAAAGTAATAATGCTGAGTTGATAATATACAAATAATTTTCACTGACTGCCAAACTTTGAAGAAGCAAATTGAAATTGTACTCTTGTATTTTTTTTCTTCTAACCGAAAAAAAGTGAAAATAGTTCCTGGGAGGGAGAGTGGAAAGGAGGAAATTAAGAAAAAATGGGGATAGTTAAGTTTGCAGGGGTTCACTATGGGAACAATATGCAAACCCTAATGTCTGCAGAAAATCATGATTTAAGATGTTCAACACAACCTTAGCTTATCACCTTTTCATCTCCGATACTCTCAACCTGTAGCTCAAAGCAACAAAAGTAGATAGCAATCATGGTGGAAAAGAAATAAAAAACTTTTTTTTTCATTTTATCAGCAAAATTAACAAATCAGATTATCTGCATCAAATAATTCACACTAAGTATAAGCAATGCTAAAACAATCTGAGTGCTAACAATTGAAAGACATTATAGGGGGAAATAATAAATAACTGGTAAGTGAAAATAGCATAAAATATGCAAAAGTCAAGAAAAAACACATATGAAAAAAGCATAGCACAGGAAGGAAAAAATATCTCCATAAATGCATTGTATTATGCTATAGAAATAGGTAAGAACAAGACCAATTTAAAAAAAGAAAATGGAAATATATTTTAATAAGAGCATCAAGCATTAAGTAAAATTGATGTCCAAAGCAAGAATATTATGAAACATATTAATAAATTTTAAGCAAGAAGGAATACAATAGACAAAGCTAAAATAAAATTGCTGCCCTAAATTGTTTTTTATAATCACGATAAATATAGAGAATGAAGAAAAACATACAAAAGAAGGAGAAAAGGAATAAATAATTACAAAACACTCAAAGCTCATAATCACATCATTTGCCCTTGCTTAAATAGTTTTAGAATATCTGTCTTTTATAAGCTGCCTCAAATATTTTGGAGGAAAGAGGGATTGTAAATAAAAAGTGCAGCAGTTTACCTCTAAAGGAATACAGGGAAGGAAGGAAGGAAGGGAGGGAGGGAGGGAGGGAGGGAGGAAGGGAGGGAGGGAGGGAGGGAGGGAGATGATGTGACCACATTCAAGAGAGATAAGCCCACTTAAAATAACTGAATTCCTGTAAAAACAAAGCCAACCATGAAACCAGAAACATATTAAAGAATATAAAACAAGAAAATTTTGCTGAGATAATTGGGAAAAATAACTAAAAATAAAAAGAACACACTCTAATCCAGGCAAAATTATTACAAAACACTTAAAGCCAAAACATATCTTGGTCCACTTAAACTTCAAAGATAAAGAGTTTTTCAAGCTATCTCCAGAAAACCCATGTCACATACCAGAAGACAAAATCAGGATCCCCTGAAACTTCTTCACAGCAATATTTGAAGTTAAAGCCTACAAAGTTCTGGAGGAAGAAAATGTGTCACATGAATTGTTTATCCAACCAAGTCTGAAAGAACAAAGGTAATAGAAAGGACGTTCAGAATCATATAAGAACTCAGAGAACACAGTATCTGAGGGATCTATGCTTAGGAAAACTACAATAAGCCATTAGAATACACTTTAAAGATTCTGTTATTTTTTAAATAGAAGAGTATTTTAAAAGACTGAGATTGAGTTGAGTTTGAGTACCAGAGAGAATTTGTTTTTAATAATGAAGGATGGATAAAATGAAGGCATTCTAAGCTGGTGGGAGCACAGATAGAAGGGAAGAGACACATTTTTAAAGTTTGCAAACAATAGCAGCTAAATTGGTATTTTCTTGCATGCACAAATCTCTCAGCTTCACAGAAGATTTAGCTATCCCAGTATGCTAACTAACACTTTATATTTGTATACATTCTATACCCATTTTTGTCAACTTCTAAAGCTTGTTTTGTTTGCTAAAAATATTTGCAAGTCAAATCATAACACTCTTCCTTCCAGAAATTTAAAAATTTATGCAACTTTTAGAATTGGTAATGTAATTTACACAAAATAATTGGAATATCCATTATAACTTGTAAAAATTAATAAAAAGTTTGAGTATTATTTAATTTCTATTCATGCTTCAGGGATTAAAATGCCATATTTTGGAAGGGAAGTTCTGATAACTTTATTACCTTATTATTGCATTGCTGATGTAATGCCATACTAACCAGGCCTATTATGTAATGCCAGAATTCCCTTGAGGAATTAGCCTAGTTTTGAGTAGGGTAGATAGTTACATTATCTATAGGTTACATTATCAACAGTCTCTGTTGAAAAATTTGCTTTTAGAAGAGTTGATAGATTCTGTGGTTACATATCAATAGGGGTGCTGACTGTTGCATTCAGGATCCTTACACAACCTAATTTCAGCCACAGCTGCCTAGATGAAGTAAGGCTGTTTTAGTCCCTTGACCCTAGAATGCAGAACTTACCCCTTTTACTAACTTCCATGAGAAATTTACTCATACAGAAGTAATCCGGGGCATTGTAGACTTCAGTGAAGATCTGGATGATTCCAGGATGGAAAGTCACATCTTACAACACAAAGCATTTTTTTATCTTGCTGGACCTTCTGCCTTTCTTTCTCCCTTTCCCATGGATCCCCAGTCTTTAGGTAGAGCAATTCCCTTTAAACATAGGAGACCACTTGTCAGCCTCATCAAGTCCTGAGGAGATCAAACAAGGCACGTGCTTTCAAAAATGGGATCTGGTAATGAAGAATTCTCAGGTCACAGGTGAAGAGAATGTCATTTTTCTTATACTGTGGCAGAGTTAAATAAGGAAAACCTCACCTATGGATAATATTCAATACATTCTGCAGTAATTCATTCAAGAAATGTTAACTGAACCTCTATTCTATACCAACCCAATTGTTTTAAATTTAATAAAGGCCTCTGTTTGGGGGGAGCTTCCTTTCCCTGTTCTGTTTGTCACCCTAGCTACACATATGAAACCAAGGCAAGAGTGTGTTTGTGTGAGTGCGCTTGTGTGTTGTGTATGTGCATTTGTATGTGGTGTGTGTGTGCATCTGTTCATATATGTGTGGGGGGTGTGTGTGTGCTATGGTGTGCATATGCATGCATGTGCGTATGTGTCTCTGTGTGTTGGTGTGTATGTGTGAGTGTGTGCATGTGTGTGTGTGTGCATGTGTGTGGTGTGTGTGCGTGTGTGTGGTGTGTGTTTAGCTCCCCAGGTAATCCCACTTGGCAGCGAAAGATGAGAACACCCCACTGCCTGTGGTGTATCACTGGGGCCCATGCTCACCTTATTCACCCCTTACCCTAGTTGGAAGCATGACTAATCTGGGATTGGTCTGTAAGAACACATGTGGTATAGCCACTCCCTTTCCCTATTTTTGGATTTGTCCTCTTATGAAGCCATATCTTCTAGAACTCCTGCTTCCACACTGTAGGAACATTTGGATCAGGGTCAGGCCTGTCTTCAAGAGACGGATCTGAAGACTCGTGTCTCTCTCTGTCCCAAACATGGCAGGTAGATAAGGCAGCAAATCTGAGTAAGTATGTCTTCTCCGCAGACTCAAATAGGCCTTCAGCTAGGCCTTTCAAATCCATCTGGCTTGGGAGAAACAACAGAAAGCCTAGTATGGCTACATATTTATGCCACTCTTTATTCCAGTTTTGACAGCAATAAACCTAATAATTTATCTCAATCTGACTTTTTAATCCACTTTCAAAAATTACTTTCTAAAACACAGGAAAGATGTATGTAATTATCACTTCCTAAAAAGTTTTAAGATAAAAAATTACACAAAAGATTTAGCTAAATGATCTTCACATTGGCATAATAAGAGGTCCATGAAATTGACCAACAGACCTTTTCCCTTTTCCTCCCCTCCCTTCTTTCCTCCTTCCTTCCTTCCTTCCTCCCCTCCTTCCCTCCCTCCATCCCTCCTTCCTTCCTCCCTTTCTTCCTTCCATCCTTCCCTCCCTCCCTTCCTTCCTTCATTTCTTTCTTTTTTCTTTTTTCTTTAATTCTAAGATCATACAGGATTGTATAAACATCCAACTAGACCATGCCTCAGTCATCCTAATCATAACAGAGGCTGCCCAGTGGTGTCTCTGTGATTGCTGCCCTAGGGCAGTCATACAGCAGCCAGGTATGGGAGTGAAAGTCTCCCCTTGAAAGCTAGCCTTCTGCCTCGAATCTGCAACTGCTCAAATATCAGACTATATGTTAATTAAGGGTAATATTTTCCCACAATTGTATCCCCAGTTAGGATTCTGTGAACATTCATTAGCTTGTCTCTCCATGGTGAGAGACAACTCAAATGTATGACTGGTTTTATTCAACTGACCAGTTACCTCACTGAAGACAGGAACAAGTGATTGGTTCTCCTTTTCTTTGAATTCTCACCCTACCTACTCAGTCTCACATTATAGTTCTGACTCATCCTCAATAAACTTGCCATCTGATTGACAAACCACACTAAATGGTAGTACCGTCTCCCTCTTAAGCTTATATTCTAGAATAGAAGATACTAATGCAGACATTGACATTTATTAAAAAGGCAAAATGATGCATATTGAAAATAATTTTCAGGAAGCTCAAAACTAAATTCGATGCTCAGTTTCAGAAGCTATCTTTAGCCTATAAATTCTCTCTTGACCTGGCATAGTCCATAATCACATTCATTTGCCCTTGCTTGAATAGTTTTAGCATATCTGTGTCTTTTATAAGCTGCCTCAAATATTTTTGGAGAAAAGAAAGACTATAAATAACAAATGCAGTTTACCTCTAATAGAATACTGTAAGAGTTAAAATATAATATTTGCATTATTTACATGTAATGAATAAAGCACAGAACACATGTGGAAAAAAATAATGAATAAAGATGAAAGATGGTTTTATAGCTCAAATCTATTTTGGGGAAACAGAGATGAGCAGCTTGATCATATGAACTTAGGGCAGAACATCAAGGTTATCATCTTATCTGCTTGTGAAAATGATTGCACAATTTTTAGCAAGTGGCTCAGAGCAGGATCTATGTTCAATGACTCATCCAAGAGATGGCCCTTCCATTAACTCCCCAACTATAATACTAAGACATTCATTTAATTCTGACTCACATTGTTAAATGCCACACACTGAATCACCAATCCTACCACATAAAGCACCTGGCTCAAATGTCTCTATGAAATACTTATCCAGGCTGAAAATCTCCTCTTGGGCCTTGGAGACAGTAGTAACCCTGGTTACAGCTAGTTGCCTTGGAAGTCACATATGAGTTCAAGTTCATTGGCTTTCTGGATTCAAGATAAAGCCCAAATAGTCAGTGGGTTTTATTTCTGCACGGTGCTTTATGATCCCACTTATACCTTTATTCTGTGCAATAAAAATCCTCAATAATTTCATTTCTAATAATTCTTGCTTTTAAAAATATTTCTCTTTTACTGTATGTTGTTTTCCTACTTGTGTTGTTTTCCACAGGAATGCTCTAAATATGGAAAAAAATATGCTACAAGGGCCTTCAATTGAAATGCATTCTCTAACTGTCCAGATGTTCATTTCAATGCATGCATCATATAAATCTAAACTGATGAGAACGGTAACGGCCCAGCTCAGTCTGTTTTAGTTGGCGAACTCTGAAACACAAATAATAAAAAATGAGCTTTTTAAAAAAAGTTATGAGTTTTAACAGCTCAAGAAAACACCTTTTAAATTTTATTATTTTGATTTTGTGGACAATAAAGTTGAGTAGTCTTCTTACTATATAACAGACAAATATTACCTCTGTTTCAAAACCAGGTATAAAAACTTCCTCTGTAATGAGGCTATGTTTGTAAAAAGACAAATAAAAATCCAAAGTAATCCCAGAACAAATACCAAAATATGACTGTAGTTTCTATTGCTTTTCTTTCTAAAGACTTTAAGAGCTACTCTGTATGTTTACATTATCTTTTTACACATCTCAAGTGTGGGCAGATGTGATTATTTTTATTCCTTCCACCTCTGAGAATTTACATGAAATTATACAAATGCCATATAATACAGCTTCATTTGCTATTTGATGTCCTTTGAGAGACTGGAAGAATAGACTTCAAACAAGGCTCAGCATCAGTCCCTAGCACCCTTATTGTTGGGTTATCAAAAATAATCATTTCTTCTGATTAATAAATATGGCTAGGAATCCTCAGAGGTGGCTTCTATTTAATAGAAGGAAAGGGTGTCCCTGATGCTACATGATGCAGCATTTCCACTCTGGGAGTCAGAGAGAGAGCAGCATCTATCTCCTCACTCTCACCCCTAGAGTGAGGCAACCTGAAAACCTGCAAATGTCCCTAGAGCAACCTTGTTCCTGGGCCTTCTGAACTCTATGCTGTCAATTGAGGTATAGTGCTGTATTGCTTATGTTTGACCCAGACCTTCCCCCAAAGTATAACATTTCCTGTAGGTGTGCTTGAATGAGGCTCTTAACCTTGCACATGCAGCTGCTTAAATCATTTCCATAGCAACAGCCAGAGTTAACACCTACTCTGACCCACAATGTCCCAGAGCTGGGTTGCTAACATTGTACCCCAAGAGGAGAATATTTTCAGGGATCTTACCTTACACATCATCAACGGTAAATACTCATTTGTTCCTACCTTATGCCAGACACTAAATTCAGCCCATATTTATAGTATTTTAGGAAAATCAACACATCTAAGAAAAACCTTGATTAACTCTTATCTGCCCCAATCATTCATTCGTTATGTATATGCCCTTGGCCACAACAAACTCAGTTTTCTATGAAAATGTTCTTAAGGCTTTTCACGTGTGATTCTTCTTCTCTAACCCCTACCCCCTGCATTACTAGATTATGAACTCTCCCAAATGCAAGGGCTGTTCAAGAATCTATTTTTCTTTATAATCTTTCTACGGCTCCTAATACAGTGCCCTGGATATATCAGATTCTTGATGACAAACAGCTAAGTCAACAGAAGTAGAAACAAAAGAAGATTCCTTTTATCATGGAAGAATAGTTGCTAGCTTTCTTGGCTCAAGGAGAGGCATCAGGTTCAGTATTTATAATAGTAAAGAGTATTTGCCATAAGTCCATTTATCGTTATAACTTGATTAACTCAAGAAGTTAGCCAAATGAAAATGATATTCATGGTTTCATATACTGCCAAATTAGCACTGTCCTTTGAAATTTTAAATTAAAAGGTCTTGAAAATTCTCCTGGAACCACTGGAATAAATACCTTTAAAATCTGGAGCTAGTAATTTATCTCGTGGCACTAAAATTAAGTATGTGGTTATGATCTGGCACAATGACATTTCCCTGGATAAGTCTCTAAGTCTTTGGGACAATTCCAAAGGAAACTGTCCAAAGGCAAGGAGATGGACCAAAAGCCTGCAGCCTTCTCTAACCTGATGATTATGTAACACATAAAGACAGTGTGAGTGTTGTGGTCTTGGCATTTATTCTAGAAGCACCACAGCACATCTTGGAATGCAAGAGTCCTTCGTAGATCTACAAACCAACAACAATCACCTTTGCTCTTATCTCAAGCAGCATTTGACCTGGAGAGGTTGCCCCCCCTAAGAGCATCAGGGCTCTTCTTTACCTAAGGGAATATCCTCAGTTCAGCACCCCTTTCCATGCCTCCTCCATCCCCCAATTTAGTAAAAGACTGGAACAACTTTGGCATTTTCATTTTAACACCTTCTTCTACATGTCCAATGAATGATATTTTAAGTGTTTCTAAATCCCCAAGTCTACTCATTTTTTTACGAACTCTTCTCGTTAACACTTTTTCCTGGCAACTCCTCATATATGTATATATATACTACTTAAGTAAAAGGTGCCATTATTCATTTCCACATTTCCTCATGGCGGGATAAATCCTGGCTTCAAATATTCAGATTTACTCGTGAACCTGGTGGGCATCTTTATCTTCCCACATTAACAGCAGCTTCCTATTTTCAAGGTAACATTCTGTTTACTATATAGAATGCTGCTGAAGTACTTGTGATCTCACTATGGGTAAGGCAATTACTCAATGTGCTTCTGAAACTTTTTGAAGAAAAGATTTTGTCTCTCCTCCCTGAACTGACCAGGTTGCTCTTCCCTGGTCCAGAGGTCTGTACACATACCTCTAGGAGCAAAGCTGGGCCTATTTTCAATCTGGCTCTATAAATATTTAATAAAGAGTTTGAGAAGAGACTGACTAGAGATCCATCTGTTAAACTGCTGGAGCCATACCAGACACCATGAATTAACTACAGAATAGGTCCATTATATTGTCAGGGTTCGATAGAAGGCCAGAGATATGCAGCTGATCCCACATTCTGAATAGACTAATGCTGAGATAGGAATAAGGCAGTCAACAGTAGATGAATACAAATTCTTCCATAAAATGAAGTTAATTCCTTGTGCAAATCAGTTAGCAATGATCTGACCAGTTTAAAACAACACAACTAACTCTGAAGCTTTTACAATAAGCTCTCTCAAGCTGAGCCAAAATTCTCAAAGTCTGATTTCAATTGCCACTAGCTCCTGAATATTGTCATTTCTCGACAAACGAAAATAGGCCAAAAGAAATGCAACAAAGATAAACTAGATGTATTTGTTCTTTCACAGTCATTCAACTCCTAACACTTTATAAAATTAATGAAAACAATTTTAAAAACCAAACATCCAAACAACCACAAATCAGACTATCATGGTGCTTTGCTGTCACAATATGAAAGGTGCTGTTTGTATTCTGTAGAATGAAGAATGTCAGGATTTTTGATATAGCATTGATAGTTCATCAAAGGTTATGTCAACCTCCTTTAGAGCAAGTGGGTCTATATTAATACGGTAGGTGAAGGACAGAATACACGGATACCAGGTTCTATCCCTTTTAAGCTTTCCATCCTGTTTTTCTTTCCAGGGACAATTTAAAATAGAAATAAATGGGCTTAAATAAAGATAAGTGTCAGGTTTTGTCCACTCAGATATTTTTTCTCTTTTTTCTCATATCCTCATTTCTTTTTCTGTCCTCAACCCCAAATGTTGAGAAAGAATACTTCCACCCAAGGCAGCAATAAGTTCCTATTTCTGGTCAAATGTCTTCCATCCCTTTGCCACTTTCTAGCTCTTTTTTTTTTTAGGCAACCATGTCCTTTAGGCATAAAAAAAAAGAGTAGTATCTATTAGAAGACTCTCCTAAGGCAATTTTTTAAGGGAGGGAGACAGAAAAAGTGCTTGACACTGAGAAAATAAGAAAATAAATTAAAGTTCTTGATTGCATTCAAATTCACATGCTAAGAAAACGAAACTGACTCTTCTTTCCACTCCTAATCTTAACCCATGTGCACATATCACACATGCACACGTACACACACATAGCAAAAGCACACTTACATACATGTAGTCACACTGAAATGAACACAAACCTCCTGCAGCATTTCAGGTAAAAGTTAAGAAATCTATTTATCTCAGATATGTGGGATGTATACATATACAATCTTACTTTGAATGAATAGATATATGTTCCCAGAACAGATATGTTCCTAGAGTAGTCTTTGCTATTCTGTTGATATAAGGCCACTAGAAGCCCCATCAGTAAACAATCTATTAGCATTTGTACAACACAGTAAGCCCATTTTTCATGCCATATTATGATTGGGCTTTAAGACAATAGGAGAGTGAAGGAATTGCAACCCCTGTGTAAAGATTGTCTGGTGGCTACTGGAGCATATTGTACATTTGAATGTATCTGTGTTAAGAATTAAAGTTCTGTATTATAGATGAAAACAGATTCTCACCATTTAAGAATGATTACAGCTCCATTTGGTTGTGGCGCCAAAGGATAACAACAAAGTCTTTTTTCAATTTAGGATTTTAGAAAGTAAAGCTGACAAATAGGTATGGATCATACTGTCAGAAGGAACATCTGTATTCTACAGCACAGCCTTGTTTACAGCACCTGAAAGCATTCTAATAGAAGCACAACTTTGACAGATTGTAATTTTAAGACCCTTTGCTATTATTCTTAAAGAATAAATGAAATAGTGATGCTATTATTAAAATTTTCCAAATCCTAGTCCAGATTTGGGAAGTAAACGAGTAAGTTCATTGACATATTTCTCTAATTTGTAAGATTATTCTACAGTCATTATAACACACATATGTATAAAATATAAGGTAATGACACTAAGAGGTTGTTTCATGTCATTGGACCCACTCCGTCCTTTGCACTGGGAAATGAGTTTCCTGGGGAAGAAAGAAAATCAAGCTCTTAGATTTCTCTTCCAGATCTAACATGCTAGAATTGAGTCTCTTTTCTCATGCATCAAGTTGCTGGATGTAAGATGTCACCAGCTCAATGGCTGCCCATACAACTTACAAATGTCCATTGGGTGTAACAACACAGGAAATCAGTGCCACAGCACCAAGAAGCCGTAAAAGATGACCACACACTTTGATACAGCTCTGGGGTCTGCCTTGCCACAAGCTCTATCCCCATGTTGCCTTCCCACCTGGACCTCTTGGCAAGAGGGTCACAAAGTTACGATGTGTTAGAGCCTGAGAGGGTCACAGGGATCATATAATCCAACATTCTCATCTCATAGACGAGGAAGTGAGAGCTACATACTGCATGGCATTCCTGAGGTTTCACAGCAAATTTCTGTCAAAGTCTAGACTGAAATATATGATTCCTGAAAAACAGTTTTCTAGAATCTTACTATGCAAAGCATAGTGCTCAGAGCAGCAGCATTGGGAACTAATTAGAAAAGCAAACTCTCAGGATTTGCTTTATACCTACTGTATTAAACAGTAGGTATAAAAACAAAGAAACAAAATCAACAAAATACATGCATATATGCCTATGTGTGTATATATACATGTATACAGATCTATATATAGATATAGATGTATAGATCTATATACATGTGTATATATATATATATATATATATAGAGAGAGAGAGAGTGTGTGTGTGTGTGTGTGTGTGTGTCTGTGAAGAGACTTATTTTAAAGAACAGGCACGTGCAATTGTGGGAGCTGGCAAACCTGAAATTTACAGAAAAGGCCAGCAGGCTGGAAACTCAGGCAGGATTTCTATGTAGCGGTATTGACAAAGGACTCTATCTTCTCTGGGAAACTTTGCTTTTTACTTTTTAGGCATTCAATTGGCAGTGCATCATGGTCCATTAACAGTCCATCCACATCTCTGATGACAAACTCCCTTACTTAAAGTCAACTGATTATGTTAGTCACTTCTACAATCCTTCATAGCAACATCCAGACTAATGTTTGACAAAAACACTGGGCACAATAGCTTAGCCAAGCTGATACATAAAATGTATCTATCACCTCTTCTGAACCAGAATCAGCATTTTAACATGATCCCTAGGTGATTCTTGCATCCATTAAATTTTGAGAAGCTCCGATTTTGCTGCTCATAAGTTTTGGCAACATCAAAGTTCCACTGTTGTAACAGAGAGACCCACTGTAACAGTGCATTAGGTAAGTTAGAAGTTTATTTCTCCCCCATGAAAAGTTTGAACATTACAGTCTGAGACAAGGAAGGAGATCTGACAACCTCCAGGAACCCAGGACTCTTCTAACTTGTTGTTCTGCCATCTTTAATGCATGGCTTACATTTGCTGGTCCAAGTTCATTGTTTCAGATCTTGCCATCATGCCTTTGTTCTCATCAGGATAAAGAGAGAAAACAGCCAGAGAGGGCACAATTATTTCCTTTAACTATGTGACGCAGAAGTTACACTCATCTCAGCTGTTCAAATCCCATAGTTCAAAACTTGGTTATGTAGCTACATCTAGCTGCAAGGGAGGCTGGAGAATATAGTTCTTTTACAGCAGCCTATTATGCAATAATTCAGTAAGATTCAAAATTCTGTAATTAAAGAAAAAATGGGAGACTGGTTACTATATAAGACAGCTAATTATTCCTGCTCTTTATTTTTCTGCACCAGGTTACCTGCAAGATGAGGAGATAAGAGAAGCAGCAGAAAAAAGGAGCCAGATTTCCTGCTTCCTTCTATAGTGAAGAGAATTGAACCCTGAGTATCACTTGCATAAGGAAACAAGACTGTTGGTTGCTCATGCTTTTGTTGCATTGATTAGCTACTTCCTCAATATGGAGCCACTCTTGACAAATGCAACCAGAATCTAAGTTTTCCTTCACCAACGGAAGTAGCGGTGGTAGAAGAAAGACAATTCTAGACTCTGAGGGTTTTTGGGGGGTTTTTGTTTTGTTTTTACATTTCATCACTTCCATTTCCTCATTGTCTTACAAGAATAACTCACTTCTCCCAGTTTCCAAGGCCAAGAAGAAATATAAGAGAAAATAACTCTCTAGCTCAATTTTTGTAATTCTCATATTCCACATCTGGGGATAAAATCATATACTGCCACTTTTAAAGTTTATGCTGACCATCAAACTCCTTATTTCCTTTCCTTAGGCAGAAGTCTCTGTGTCTGGGGGGGTAAATGAGAAGTATGCAGAGGTATGCCTAAGGATAGTTTTATGCAGAAGAGTGATGTTTGCATAAGTATATTTTTATTTAATCAATGAAAGCAGGTTTACACAAAAATTACTTAATAATAGAAGAACAATCTGTAAAAATATATCAATTTCTCTTTGCTACTACCTCCCACAATAACATACATAAACAAATTTCCTTCAGAGACAAACAGCATATTGTGCAGAATTTGCTGTAACCAAGGTAACTAAACATTGTTCTCCTATCAACTTTTAAGATGAAAAAAACAGGCATTGTTGTATTGAATGTTTCTTTGTAGCAGTGTTTATTGCTATGATATTTGCTGAAATTTTCAATATTTAGGTTTATATCAGGCTACTTGTTTTCTTCTAGGCACTAACTATACCTTTCAACAGGTAGTTAGAGGCACCCACATTATAGGCCAAAGCATTTTTTGAACCAAACAAATAAAAATGTATCAATGACAGGATTCTACTTATTTTCACATCTCTATTAAAAAAGTATTTATTAGGCCAGGCGCGGTGGCTCACACTTGTAATCCCAGCACTTTGGGAGGCCGAGGCTGGCAGATCACGAGATCAGGAGATCGAGACCACGATGAAACCCCGTCTCTACTAAAAATACAAAAAATTAGCCGGGCGTGGTGGCGGGCGCCTGTAGTCCCAGCTACTCGGAGAGGCTGAGGCAGGAGAATGGCGTGAACCCGGGAGGCGGAGCTTGCAGTGAGCCGAGATTGCGCCACTGCACTCCAGCCTGGGCAACAGAGCGAGACTCCGTCTCAAAAAAAAAAAAAAGTATTTATTAGCATAACTGAATATCAATTTGAAGATGCTATATATTAATTTCATGTCCAACAAGAATAAGTGTACATATAAAGAATGATATATACAGTATGACATTATCAATAACTTGCCTGTTTACCACTTTATATAAAACCATTTGACATCTTTCTCATCAAACTTAATTCATTAATAATTATCTCTCATCTAGTTTTTTGATGAAATAGAATGAGAGAGTTCATCCCAAATTTTATATAACTTTATATGAGGATCATTTCTCCCAAGTGGACATTAAGAAGTCTTTCTTAATGCAGATACTCTCTTCAAAGTTTTCATTTATATGAGCGTTGCTCTCAGATGCCCAATTATGCAATGCAAACAAAACTCTTTTTGATGTTCATGAGTGTAGAACCCAGTCTGAAGTTCTGTGACATTACATTTCCCCACTAAACTTTAACCTCTTGATCTTCAGTTAATATTAATCTTTGATAGACATGCTCTAATAGCCCTCATTCATTCCTACATGGATTCTGTTTTTCTTTTTAAAAATATCTGAATTACTTTGTGCAAACTGGGCTCATAAGGGCACTTTGAGTGTCCTTACATTAGGCTCCTGGTGAATGACTGCTGATATCATGACTATTACCAGGATCCTGATAACTTTCACTTGTGTATGGTGGGTGTGTATGTATGTGTGTGTGCGCATAATTGGGATTTCCAACTTATCATGTAACTGCAAATGGATATTGTCAACATCACTAACGTAATGATTGAGTTTATACTTTCATTAACTTAAAAATGGCCATTTTTATTCCAGAAACTAGTGACTTTTCTTCTATCTTTCAAGAGAAGTACACTATTTTCTTAGAATTTAATAGAGCAAGTATTGACTTGTTATCATAGTGCTCCCAATGTTCTCTGGGAGCATGTCTTACTCAATCTGTTTCTCTTATATTTTTCTCACATTAAGAATAAATTTCTGCTATAAGGATAGGGATTTGTATTCCCTGGAACTGTGTTCCCTATATGACTTAGTTTGATGAGAATAATTTCCACTCCCAGCCAGGAAATGAAAGCGTAGGGCAGTATAATGTGCATGTGATTGAACTTTTCCAATAGTATAGACTATTAGCACTAAGAATTTGCAAATTTACATGAATTTTTTCCTACCTCATGATATTTTCTCTGTAGCTCTTGAGTTAGATTTTTTATTCAACTTCACAGATGTCATTTTGGTTTCAGACTTAAACATCTTCTAGAGACTTAGCACAAGGGCTGCACTTACAGTCTTAAGGAGGGAAATATTTATTCTTTTTCCTTCTGAACTGATTTTAAGAGAATATTAAGTCACAGTATGTTTTAACCGATATTCTCAACTATTTTGAAGAAAATGTTGATTAACAATATTTAAGAGATCTGCCTAAAAATATGAGTAGATAGAACACAGTTCAGTGGTCTCTTAAGAGCGTCATTAAATTTTGTCAACTACATTATGGTTTAAGTCGTTATTATAAGCAATGGTTATTAATTTTCTCATGGATATTAAGGTTTAAAAAACTACATATTCTTGTTTATAAAATCAAATTATATCTAGCTCTAAGATCTACAGCCTGGATAACAGAAAACAGTTCATGTTTGGAAGGCTCCTGTATCAGTCTCTCCAATTTAAGCCATTATAATCTAAGGCTGCGCAGGCAGCTCCACTGCTCACATTCTCTGCTCTCGCCATAAGCATCTCAACCCTAGAACCTTTGCCCAGGTCCCAAAACATTTGACCCCAGGCCATTGCTGCATCCACAGCAGCGTCCTGCCATCAAACTGGCAGCACCAAGGAGAAATGGACAGGCTACCACTTACGTGTTCTCTACCCTCTGCTCTGCTCAGTCTCAGGGACCCACAAGTTGGTCATGTTCTCCTTATTCAACTCTTTCCATCATCTTTCAGAGTTGGAAAAGTCAGACTGCAATTTCAATAAGCCCAGGTTTTTAAATAAATCAATCAATAAATAATAGTAACAGCAAAGCTTAATTAGTGCTTACTGTATGTGGCACTTCAAATGCTTTAACTTAATAATCACAACATTAAGACCTACTTTTATTGTATCCATTTTGCAGGTGAGGAATACTGAGACCCAGAGAGGTTAAGTGACTTGTCATTTAGTCAATAAGTGACAGAGCCAGAATTCTAATTGATACACTCTGGCCTCAGAGCTTATACTCTTAGCTACTACATTTTACTGCCTCTCAGTATGATGAAGCCCTACTAATCTTTTCTTAAGTAAAATAAGTTATCTACGTCTTCAATCTATTGAGGCTTGATTTTATGGAGTGGTAACTGTGGTTGGGGAAAGAATGCGTGAAGGAAAATACTTCCCATACTTAATTTTTCATGAAACATCTCCAGGAGAATATAAAATACTGTTAAATTTTCAGCTAGATAATTTTTCCATACATGTTGTAGGGCCTCAAATATGCTCCCAAGATAAGTGATAACTGGGATAGGCAATGAAAATGTATTTTCTTTTTTTTTTTTTTTTTTTTTTTTTTTGAGATGGAGTCTCGCTCTGTAGCCCAGGTTGGAGTGCAGTGGCGGGATCTCGGCTCACTGCAAGCTCCGCCACCTGGGTTCATGCCATTCTCCTGCCTCAGCCTCCTGAGTAACTGGACCTACAGTCGCCCACCACCACACTAGGCTAATTTTTTTGTACTTTTAGTAGAGACGTGGTTTCACCATGTTAGCCAGGATGGTCTCAGTCTCCTGACCTTGTGATCCGCCCGCCTCGGCCTCCCAAAGTGCTGGGATTAGAGGTGTGAGCCACCGGGCCTGGCCAAAAAAAATGTATTCTCTATATTTTTATCTTTAAGTGTTCTGGTCTTCTATGTAAGCTCCCTCCTGCTTGATAATGTGATGGGAATGTTACCAAAATCCAAAGTAGTTGTCAACTTAATTTAATAGTTTAAACACCCAAGTTTTGCACAATCTATTGGGTTAATCACCCAAATTATCTTATTTTTAAACTCTCACTCTTTGAGTCCTTTCTAAAATGGAGGGTATAAATTAAATTTTGTCAGCTACATTATGGTTTAAATCATTATTATAATGGGCAAGTGGCTTACAGGACCTCATACTATGGAGGGCTTGGAATCCCCTGGCTTTTCCCTGTGCTTGTCATTTAGCACCTATGACCTTTGAAATGCTACTGGCCCCATGTCTGAATTTTCCTGTGGCCTCTTGAGCAAGAGCCACTCATGGTGTCTCTCTCTCTCTCAGTTTGGTCATAGCCCAGAGGCAACTTTCTGGATACCATGGTCTCCAGGGCTCTTTCAGCCCTGCTGAAACTTTACCATATTTTTCATCATGTCTTTGGCCTAGGTGGGCCACTCATACTTCTCCTCTGGTATTGTCTTGCTGTGGACTAGGAGGAGACCTACTCATTCTTATCTCAGTGGTCAGGTCATGCAGAAAAAAAGGAGGTGACAGCCGGACCTGGTGGCTCACCCCTGTAATCACAGCACTTTGGGAGGCTGAGGCGGGCAGATCACCTGAAGTCAGGAGTTCGAGACCAGCCGGACCAACATGCAGAAACCCCATCTCTGCTAAAAATACAAAATTAGCCAAGCGTGGTGGTGCATGCCTGTAGATCCAGCTACACCAGGGGCTGAGGCAGGAGAATCGCTTGAACCTGGGAGGTGGAGGTTGCAGTGAGTCAAGATCATGCCATTGCACTCCAGCCTGGGCAACAAGAGGGAAACTCCATCTCAAAAAAAAAAAAGGAGGTGACATTTAAGTGAAAATTAGACCTCTTTTTCTCCTTTATTATGCCTTTTATTATTGTTTGCCTCTTAACCCTGCTAGTTAAGCCCCAGTGCTAGTGTGAAATGTTCCATTCAGGGCCCTCCTCATAGGGTATCAAACCAATGGCAGAGCAAGAATTCTCACCCCTGTGCTTACAGCTACTGCCCCTGTCACTAAGCTAAACCAGGCAAGCGAAATTGGGACAAATACCTGATTGTATTCGTTTCCTTCATCTCTCATTATGTCCTCCCCTTTTACTCCACAATACCCTGGATGAACTCCTGCATTTCTTGATATCATAGTCACCTTCTACAGAAGATAACAAGCTTTATGTACACAACTTTCTTTTTATAAGTTATATTTTTGCAATTCAATTTTGTGGCTATGAAAATCTTACTTCCTAGGTACATGATAAATGGATTTTATAATAACTGTTCTTAGCTTTAATCCCCAACTCCCATTCCTCAAGAAGGCAGAAAATTAATGTTCCAGTTATTTATGGCTATGTAACAAACCACCCAGACATTTAGTGATTTAAAATAACAATCATCATTTATTTTGCTCACAAATTTACAATTTGGGCAGGAAAGTCTCATCTCTGCTACAGACTCAATTAATTGTGGTAGCTCAACTAGGTCTGGAAAATGCACTGCCAACATGGCTTACTTACATGGCTGGCAAGGTGGTGCTCAGCTGAGGCTATTGGCCAGGTATCTCGGTACCTTAGATACCACAAGGTGTCTCGTGCCTTTCCACAAGGATTTTCCACAGTAACTTCTACCTCACAGCACAGTAGCTATGTTTCGATTTAAAAAGTAAAAGAGAGTAAAAGCAATCAATCTTGTAAGTCCTGGGCTAGAAATTGGCTAAAAGTTATTTTGCTATATTCTGCAAGTCAAAGTTTTCACTGAGCCTCCTAAACCCAAAGGAGGAGGGGAAACGGAAGAGGAATGCAGATGCCACCTCTTGATAGGTGAAGTACAAAAAAATCTATGTCCATCTCTAATCAATCATACTTAATTTAGTAGTTTCAAGTTAAATTAAGCTGGGGCTTTTGCAGTTTGTTACTCTTTAAAAACAAGTCAGATGGGCAGATCTTCTAACGGTGGTAAAGAAGTCAGCAAATCCTGTCTCAAAAACACAACTATAAAACTAAACAAAATTTTTAAGAACAATCATCTGAGAGCTCAGAACATCAAGCAAGATTAAAAACAAATTAAGAAGTATTTATTTATGGAAAACTGTAGACCATTAGCTAAGAAGAGTGGGAATCTGTTGGTCCTATGCCCTTTTGACAGCTCATGTGGTAGGATGGTGATACCAAGGCAGAGTTGGTTATCAAAACCAGCAACTTCACTGCTGGATGGGGCTGGGTTATTTTTGAACTGAAGCCAAAAAATCAATTTCTAGCTGGACTGTTAGTAAAAATGGTAAAATTGGTAGAAAATGAACAAGAAAAGCACACAGCCCTGCTATTCTGAGTTGTGACTGCTCTTAATGGAAGATGGCAGAACCAAAAAGTAGCCTGGAATTTAACAAGGAGATCCTGGAAATAAGAGAACCATACATGGACAAAGTAATTTCTGCATACAACTCTAGCTAGGGTGACACATAAATGTGAAGAAACCCCCCAAAAAAACAATCTCACCACACATTCTTGGCTGATTTGGAGTCTGTGTGAACACACAAAGCTTAAGCTCTTCATACATCCTTCGTTGAAAGAAAGGTTGTGCATCTATGCGTGAAAGATTTGGGAGGGCCTAGTGAACAGAAAAGCAAGAATAAACTAGAAAAATGTAGAAGTTTTGAATACACTCAACAACCTACACAAAGATCCATCAGTAAATGCTAAAAGCCCTTTTAAGTTCAGAAAATCAAAACAAAAAGCAATAACAATTCTCAAGGGGAAAAACAGAATCCAAAATTTCTTAAATGTATTACCCAAAATGTCTAATTTTAAACAAAGAAAAATGAGACATGCAAAGAAACAAGAAAATGTGACCCATATGCAGGGGAAAAAATGTAGTTGAAAGAAATGAACTCTGAGTGAACCCAGATGTTGAATTTGGCAGAGTTGTCAAAACACCTATTATAAATATATTCAAAGGATTAAAGGACGCCCTGTTTAAAGATTTAAAGGAAGATATAATGACAATAATTCTGTAATAATAAATTTCAATTAAAAAAATCAAAATTATTTTTAAAAGAAACAGAGTTGACATAAAATAAGAAAAAATCAGTAAACTTGATTATGGATGATTAGGAATTATCCACCCTGAAGAACAGAGAAAGAAAAATTGAAGAAAATTTAAAAGAGCCTCAGAGACCTGAGGGACAACACTCAGCATACCAAATATTTGTAGCAGAATTCCCAGAAGGATAGCAGAGAGAGAAAAAGGGTAGGGAAAATACTTGAAGAAATAAGAAACATGGACTTCCTAAATTTTATTTAAAAATGTTAATACATAGATTCAAGAAATGCAATGATGCCCAATTTTGAAAAGCACAAAGAGATCCACACCTAGACACATCATGGTATTCAAACTGTTCAAACCCAAATAAGGAAATAAAATATTAAAAGCAGCAGGAAAAAAGCAACTCATCACACACAGGAAACAATACATGATTAATAGATAACAGCTCATCAGGCAAGAAAAAGAAATAAAGAGCATCCAAATAGGAAGAGAGGAAGTCAAACTATCCTTGTTTGTAGATGCCATGATTCCGTATCTAGAAAAGGCCATAGTCTCAGCCCAAAAGCTGCTTCAGTTGGGAACCAACTTCAGCAAAGTTTCAGGATACAAAACCAATGCACAGAAATCACTAGCATTCCTATACACCACCAACAGCCAAGCCAAGAGTGAAATCAGGAAGGCAATCCCATTCACAATTGCTACAAAAAGAATAAAATACCTAGGAAAACAGCTAATCAGGAAGGAGAAAGAGCTGCACAATGAGAATTACAAAGCAGTGCTCAAAGAAATCAGAGAAGACACAAATGAATAGAAAACATCCCATGCTCACAAATAGGAGGAATCAATGTCAATAAAATGGCTATACTGCCCAAAGCGATTTACACATTCAATGCTATTCCAATCAAACTACCAATAACATTATTCACCGAACTAGAAAAACTATTTTAAAATTCATATGGAAGGAAAATAGAGCCCAAATACCTAAGGTAATCCTAAGCAAAAGGAACAAAGCTGGAGGCATCATGTTACCCGACTTCAAACTATACTATGGGCTACAGTAACAAAAACAGCATGGTACTGGTACAAAAACAGGCACATAGACTGGTGGAACAGAATAGAGAGCCCATAAATAACGCTGCACACCTACAACCATCTAATCTTCAACAAAGCTGACAAAAACAAGCAATGGGATACAGACTCCCTATTCAATAAATGGTGCTGGGATAACTGACTAGCCATATGCAGAAGATTGAAATCGGAACTCTTTCTTATACCATATACAAAAATTAACTCAAGATGAATTAAAGATTTAAATGTAAAACCCCAAATTATAAACATCCTGGAAGGCAACCTAGGCAATATCATCCTGGACATAGGAATGGGCAAAGACTTCTTGACAAAGACACCAAAAGCAATCACAACAAAAGCAAAAATTGACTAGTGGGATCTAATTAAACTTAAGAGCTTCTGCACCACAAAAGAGATTCTCAACAGAGTAAACAGACAACCTACAGAATGGGAGAAATTATTTGCAAACTATGCATCTGACAAATGTCTAATATCCCGCATCTATAAGAAACTTAAACAAATTTACAAGAGAAAAACAAACAATCTCATCAAAAAGTGGGCAAAGAACATGAACAGACACTTTTCAAAAGAAGACATGCATGTGACCAACAAGCATATTTAAAAAAAAGCTTAATATCACTGATCATTAGAGAAATGCAAATCAAAACCAAAATGAGATACCATCTCACACCAGTCAGAATGGCTATTATTAAAAAGTTAAAAAAATAACAGATGCTGGAGAGGTTGCAAAGAAAAGGGAACATGTATACACTGTCGGTGGGAGTGTAAATTAGTGCAACCATTGTGGAAAGCAGTGTGGCAATTCCCGAAAGAGTTGAAAGCTTAACTATCTATTCCACCCAACAATCCCATTATAGCCAAAGGAGTATATCTCATTCTACCACAAAGACATATGTGCACAAATGTTCATTGCAGCCCTATTCACAATAGGAAAGACATGGAATCAACCTAAATGCCCATCAGTGACAAGTTAGATAAAGAAAATATGCTACATACATACCAGGGAATACTATGCAGCCATTAACAAAGAACGAGATCACGTCTTTTATGGGAACATGAATGTAGCTGGTGGCTACTATCCTTAGCAAACTAACACAGGAAGAGGAAACCAAATAGTATATGTTCTCACTTATAAGCGAGCACTAAATGATGAGAACTCATGAACACAAAAAGAGGAACAACAGACACTGGGTTGTAATTGAGGTCGGAGGGTGGGAGGAGAGAGAGGAGCAGAAAAAATAACTATTGGGTACTTGATTAATACCTAGCTGATTAAATAATTTGTACAACAAACCCCCATACCATGACTTTACCTACATAGCAAACCTTCACATGTGTCCCCAAATGTAAAATAAAAGTTAAAAAAAAAATCATATGCAAACACCCTGTACAAAATAATTGCTGTTATAAAAAATTGTCCTTGAATAATTTGGTGTCTACATAGCATGCATTGATGGTTACTTCCAGTGTCATAATATCACTTATTTAATGATAATATTTTTGGATAAGGCTAAGAAGACTGCATATAGAATATTTTTTAAATAATACTTTCTCATATTAAATTTCCAGTTGGCAAAAACAACAACAAAAAAAGGATAACTGCTCAACAGAAACAACAGAAGCCGGAAAGTGGTAGAATGAAATATTCTACATACTGAAAGAAAATTACAGTCAACAAAGAATATCCAGCAAGTTCAAAAGGAAGGCAAAAAAATAACATTCTCACTTAAACAAAGGTTGAGAGAAATAAATCTGTGAGACCTGTCTTACAAGATGCTAATAGAAGTAGCTCTGGCTGAAAAGAAATGACACTAGATGGTAACTAGATTCCATAGGGAGAAATGAAGGCCAGAAATGGTAAAAATGTGAGGAAATATAAAAGAATGCATAAAATATTTTCTCTTTTCTTCTTCCAATTTTCTTTAAAGACATATTTTATCAAGCAATAATTATAATAGTTAACACTCTATTTGGGGTTTATAACATACTTATCTATATCTGAAAATAGATGGTGAATAGAGCAATATTAGAGGAAATGTGCTATATGTAATGGAATTAAGTTGCTATATTTAATTGAAATTAAGCCACTTGGGTAGAACATGATAAGTTAAAATTCATATTGTAATCTCTAGGGAAATTACCAAAAATATAACTCAAAAATATGTTTTAAAAATCAAAAGAAAAATTAAAATAGGATGCTAAGAATATTTGTCAACACAAAAGGTGGAACAGAGAAACAAAAATGACAAGAGACAAAGAAAACAAACAAGAGATAGACAAAACTGCAAACAGGTGAGTAAGTATATTAAATATTAATGGTCTAAACACTCTAATCAAAAGGTAGAGATTATCAGATTGGATCAGAAAAGCATTATCCACATATGTCCCATTTACAAGAGAAACAGTTCAGATTCAAAGATACAGATAGATTGAATGTAAAGGAACAGCAAAATATATACTATGTAAACTTTACAGTTTAAATATTTACTTATTAACAAGCTGGGATGGCAAAAATATATGCTTGAGAGAAGAAATATTACTACAGGTTGATCACCCCAATCTGAAAATATAAAATTTGAAATGCTCTAAAATTTAAAACATTTTGAGTGCCAACATGATGCCACAAGTGGAAAATTTTACACGTAAGTATTTAACATAACCTTTTTGTACAAAATTATCTTAAAATTATATGAAGTTACCTTCAGGCTATGTGTATAAAGTATATATGAAACACAAATAAATTTAAATGAATTTTTTGTTGAGATTTGGGTCACATCCTCAAGATATCTCATTACACATGCAATTATTCCAAATCTGAAAAATCTGAAATCTGAAACAACTTCTGGTGCCATGCATTTCAAATAAGGAATAATCAATCTGCAGAAATAAAAAGGAACATTTCATAATAACAAAAGGGTCAGTATATCAGGTACATACAGTAAGTCCTCAACATCATTGACAGGTTTTTGGAAACTATGACTTTGAGCAAAATGACACGTAACAAACCAATTTTTTTCATCAGTGTTACAAAGAAACAATGTTGAATAAAACAACATAATTTGGAGGACCTGCTGTACATAATTTCATTTAAAATTACAATTTCCAAGAACATATGGACAACTTTAAGTGAAGAGTTATTGCACAATACTTATAAATGTATATGCACCTTAAAAGGAGCACCATAACACATGTAGCAAAACAAAACTGAAAAGACAAATAGATATTTCAACAATTGCTGTTAGAGACTTCAATATCTCCTTCTCAATAATCGGTATAACAACAACTTGGAAAATCATCATGGATGAAGACTTGAATAATATCAATCAACTTGACTTAACTGATATTTACAAAACACTCCACCCAAAAACAGCAAAATAATTTTTCTTTTAAATACACATAGAACATTCTCCAGGGTAGACCAAATACTATAGGACATAAAACAAGTCTTAATATGTTTAAAAGTATTACAAATCATTTAATGTATGAGTTACTATAAAAATGGAATACAATTAGGAAGCAACAACAAAAATTACATAGAAAAATCCCCAAATATTTGGAAATTAACAGATAGTTAAAAGAAGAAATCACAAGGGAAATTAGAAAATATTTTGAACTGAATGAAAAAAAAACAACATATTACAACATATCAAAAGTAACAAGATGGAGGTAAATCAATGTTCAGAGAGAAATTTATAGCTTTAAATACCTATTTTAGAAAAAAAGAAATCATAACTCAATCATTTATACTTCCTCTTTAAGAAACTAGAAAAAGAAGAACAAATTAAATACAAAAATAAGCAGAAGGGAGAGAATAATAAAAAGGGCAGAAAGCAACAAAATAGAGAAAAACAATAGAGAAAACCAATGAAATCAAAAGTTGGTTCTTTTAAAAGATCATAATATTGTAAAATCTTTAGCTAGACTGGCCGATAGAGAGACAGAAAGATAAACCACAAATCATCAAAATTGGGAATAAAAGAAGGGACACTGATACTGACTTTACAGAAATTGAAATATAAGGGACTATTATGAACAACTCAATACCAACAGATTAAACAACTTCGATAAAATGGACAATGCCATAGAAAGACATTAATCCCCAAAACTGACTAAAGAAGAAACAGATAATATACATGTACCCATAACAAGAAATAGAATTGGTAATTAAAAGTTTTTCCACAAAGAAAAGCCAAGACCCAGATGATTTCAACCATGAATTCCATCAAATACCTAAAGAGAGTATATTATCAATGCTACACAAACACTTTTCAAAAATATAGAGGGATGAGCACTTCACAACTCATTCTTTAAGCCAGAAATATCTGATAATGAAGCCAGAAAAAAAATCACAAGAAAGCAGCAGATAAATATCTTTCAAGAACATAGATGCAGAAAAATACCATGAGAAAATGTTAGCAAACCAGACCCAACAGCATATTAAAAGGATAGCTAGTAAGCACATGTAAAAATAGTCAACACCATAAGTCATTATGAGAATGCAAATTAAAACCATAATGAGATATCACTATATACCTACTAGAATAGCTATAATTAATGTATCAAATTTACTGTCAATATCAAGTGTTAACAAAGATATGGAGAAACTGGAAGCCTCATACATTGCAGGGAGAACATATAATAGCACAGACAATTTGAAAAACAGTCCAGCAATTTCTGAGAAAGTCAAGTATAAACATACTATTTCAATCAGCAATTCCACTCCTAGGTATCTATCCAAGAGAAATGAAAACATATGTCCATGTTAGTAACTGTATATGCATGTTCTTAGCAATGCTATTCTTAATACACAGAAACTAGAAACATTCCAAATGTCCATCATCTGGTTAATGGATAAATGAAATGCATTATTATCTATATAGTGAATACTATTCAGCAATAAAAATGAATTACTAGTACATTTGCAATATGAATGGAACTAAAAAATTATGCTAACGGAAAAAAATCCAGATGCAAAAGACTACATACTGTATCATTCCACTGAAATAAATTTTCTTTTTTTTAAGAAAAGAGAATCTATAAGTAAACAGCTTAGTGATTGCCTGGGGAAGAAGGTTAGAATGGGAATTGACTACAGTGAGGTACAAAATAACTTTTGGGGATGAAGAAAATGTTCTAAAACTAGATTGTGGACATGGTTTCACACCTCAATAATTTACTAAATGTCATTGAATTGTACACTTATACAGGCATTTTTTGGCATGTAAATTTTATTTCAATAAAGCTGTCTCTAATAAAGCAAGTCAATTTAGTATTGTCCTTCTTTTGAACCTCTTACTTTCTTCCAGGTTAGATTATTCTTCCTCTTGTAGCATCCCAACAATTTGGAGGGGATTTGGGTGACAGATGGTCTGTAGCACTACTGTACTGGAATTCATTGAAATGTATCCGTATTCCATTAAAATCACTGTCAGCTGCCTTCCATATTCCCATTTGCTGAAATGCCTGTTCTCTCACAGGCCTTCAGTCCCGTGCTTCATACTGCCATCTTTGGAGAGCAATCCTTTAATCCATAATGCTCTTGTAGGTTTTTCCTGATGAACATTCTTCAATAAAGCATATTCACCCAAATTCTTATTTCAGACTTGGCTTCTAGGGAACCTGACCTCTTAGCCCTGACACCCTATGCAATATTCTGTTTACTAACTCTACTCTTCTGTTGTGTGGGATGCATTTAAAATCTTGCTCCACACAGAGTTCCAGATGGACATGCCTCTGCAATTTCTACCCTACTATTTACCATGTCGTAATAGTGTGAAATAACTTTCTATAATGCTTTCTGTCTTCCCAAACATCACTCAAGGAATGAAACAAAGACTCACTCTATTCTCATTACTCCAAATCCCAGGAGTTGAAATGCCTGGGAGAGAGGTGCATTCTAATCTAAATACAGAAGATCCTGTCTCTAATCCTGGATTAACCTCCAAAATCTCTTTACCTGGTCTGAGGAACCACGTTTTCTTCCCCAATCTTTCTGTCTTTAAAAGCCAAGTGTATAGCATCTTGGCTGGACCCTTTCTCCATTGGAACAGTAATACTTTTGAACTAATGAGAATGAAGACAATCTATGGCAATAAAGTGTGGGATTTCCTAAACAACTTGATTAACATCAAAATATCACCCTACTCTATATGATGGCATACATACATATATATAATATAATTTATATATATATATATGAACAGTAATTAATATTTTTGGTCTCATCTTAACATTTTTAATTCTAAAAATTAAGATCTAGTTACAGATTGGCAGAATTCCCATAATGCCTAGTGATTCTTTAGATGAATACAATTACTGATTGTCCAGTGTTGTCCCTGTTGACAATATTTGAATGCTAATATATTTCTACTTCCTAACACAAAGAAGTTTAACAAATTGTCATTATCATTATCTTTCTTCTAGTACTTCTAAAAACTTTTGAGACTACCAGATAGAATAATATTTTAAGATAAGATAATGTAATGAAAACTGCAGAGGCTCTGAAAGCAGATAAAAATTTGAGTTTCAATTCTGGCTCTTCAATTTTTTGTGAATGACCAAAAACAGAAAAAAAAAATGTGGTTCCCTTAAGTGTGAGTTATTCATGTAAATGAGAAGTTGTTTTTTTGAAAATTATATGTGATAAATGTATGTCACAACTCAATATAAAACATAAAGCACATCAAACATATAGGAGTAACTTTATTGGATACTTTGTAAGTATCCACTGAGTTCATCAATGGAGTGATAGAGTTTGATTGTATGTCCCCTGACCAAATCTCATGTTGAATTGTAATTCTCAATGTTGGAGAAGGGACTTGGTGAGAGGTGTTTGGATCATGGGGTGGATTTTCCCCCTACTGTTTTTGAAATAGTGAGTGAGTTCTCATAAGATGTGGTTGTTTGAAAGTGTATAGCACTTCCCCCTTTCCTGTCTCACTCCTGCTTTGCCATGGTAAGACATGCTTGCTTCCCCTTTGCCTTCTGCCATGATTGTAAGTTTCCTGAGGCTTCCCAGCCATACCTCCTGTACAGCCTGTGGAACTGTGAGTCAATTAAACCTCTTTTCTTCATAAATTACCCAGTCTTGGGTAGTTATTTTTATAGCAGTATGAGAACAGACTAATATAGAAAATTGGTATGAGAGAAGTGGAGCATTGCTATAAAGATACCTGGAAATGTAGAAGAAACATTGGGACTGAGTAATGGGAAGAGGTTGGAACAGTTTGGAGGGAACAGAAGAAGAAAGGAAGATGAGGGAAAGTTTGGAACTTCCTAGACACTTGTTGAATAGTTGTGACCAAAATACTGTTAGTGATATGGACAGTGAAGCCCAGGTTGAGATGGTCTCAGATAGAGATTAGCAACTTTTTGGGAACTGAAATAAAGGTCATTCTTGCTATGCTTTAGCAAAGAGACTGGCGGCATTGTGTCCCTGCTCTAGAGATCTGTGGAACTTTGAACTTGGGAGGGATGATTTAGGGAATCTGGTGAAAGAAAATTCTAAGCAGTAAAGTGTTCAAGATGTGGCCTGGCTGCTTCTGAAAGCCTATAGTCATTTGAATAAACAAAGAAATGACCTGAAACTGAAACGTATATTTAAATGGGAAACAAAGTATAAAAGTTTGGAAAATTTGCAGCCCAATCATGTGGTAAAAAAGAAAAACCCATTTTCTGGGGAGGAATTCAAGGCTGCAGAAATCTGCATAGTAAAAAAAAGGGGTGAATATTAATAGCCAAGACAATGGGGAAAATACCTCCAGGGCATTTCAGAGACCTTCATGGCAACCCCTCCCATTACAACCCTGGAGGTCTAGGAGGAGAAAATGGTTTCATGGGCCAGGCCCAGGGTCCCACTGTTCTGTGAAATCTTGGGACATGGTGCACTGCATCCATGCAGCTACAGCTGTGGCTAAAGGAGGCCAAGATACACCTTAGACCATAGTGTCAGAGGGTGCAAGCCCCAACCCTTGGTGTCTTCCATGTGATGTTGGGCCTGCAGGTATGCAAAAGGCAAGAGTTGAGATTTGGGAGCCCTCTGCCTAGATTTCAGAAGATGTATGGAAATGCCTGTATGTCCAAGCAGAAGTCTGCTGCAGGGGTGGAGCCCTCATGGAGAACCTCTACTAGGGCAATGTGGAAAGAAAATGTGGGGTTGGAGTCCCGACACAAGAGTCCCCACTGGGGCACTGCCTAGTGGAACTGTGAGAAGAGAGCCACTGTCCTCCAGATGCCAGAATGGTTGATCCACTGACAGCTTGCACCATGCTCCTGGAAAAACCACAGGAACTCAACAGCCCATGAAAGCAGCCCCGGGGCTGTACCCTGCAGAGCCACAGGGGCAGAGCTGACTAAGGCTTTGGGAGCCCACCACTTGTATCAGTGTGGCTTGGATGTGAGACATGGAGTCAAATATTATTTTGGAGCTTTAAGATTTAATGAATGCCCTGCTGGATTTTGGACGTGCAGGGGGCCTTTACCCCCTTTGTCTTGGCCAATTTCTCCCTTTAGGAATAGGAGCATTTACCCAGTGCCTGCAAACCCATAGTATCTTGGAGGTAATCAACTTGTTTTTTATTTTACAGGTTCATAGGTGGAAGGGACTTGCCTTGTCTCAGATGAGACTTTGGACTTGGATTTTTGAGTTAATGTTGAAATGAGCTAAAACTTGATGACTGTTGGGAAGGCATGATTGTGTTGTGAAATGTGAGGAAGACATGAGATTTGGAGAAGCCAAGAGTGGAATGATATGGTTTGGCTCTTTGTGCCCACCCAAATCTCATGTTGAATTGTATTCCTCAATGTTGGGGGAGGGCCCTGCTGGGAAGTGATTAGATTATGGGGGCAGATTTCCCCCTTGCTGGTCTCATGATAGTGAGTGAGTTCTCGTGAGATCTGATTGTTTAAAAGTGTTCTCACTCTCTCTTCTGCTCCGCCATGGCAAGATGTGCTTGTTTTCCCTTCACCTTCTGCCATGTTTAAGTTTCCTAAGGCCTTCTAGCCATGTTTCCTGTACAGGCTGTGGAACCATGAATCCGTTAAACCTTTTTTCTTCATAAATTACCCAGTCTCAGGTAGTTCTTTATAGCAGTGTGAGAATGGACTAATACAAGAAGGAATAAGGGCAAATTTCAAACCTGAAAGGGGAATGAGAAGAGTTTGATGAAAAAGTAGTACATATATCTGTGTGTATGTAAGGGGTTATTTCTAGTGAGAAAGATACTATGAGACAAAGAGAAAGAGAGGAGAGAGGCAGAGACACAGAGACAGAGAGAAGGGGTGTAGTTTTATTCACCCAACTTTATTCCAAAAGAAGAGGAGGAAAAGAAAGAAGTATGATGTCAAGAGAAAGGCAATCAGGTACTTTGTTTATTTTTCTCTCGTTTATTAATGCTTTCACATTTTCTGGTTGAACTTACTTATCAGAGAAACTGAGAACCTGAAACACAAGTGGGAAAAGTCAGAGAGTGTAGAAGCTGAGTATAAAATATAAGACCTGAAATGAAGAACACAAGTACTAAGCATTGTGTTGCATGGAGGCCAGGTTCCATAGCAGAAAGGAGGAATGGTCTGGGTTCTGCCTGTGCCCTCTGCCAACTGCTGGGACCACCTGTTGCTAAGATATGATTCTAGCTCTAATGTTTGAGAAGAATGGAAGAAAGAAGTCAACTGAGGCCACGGGCACATCAATTAACTCATCTCAGCTTCCATTTCCTTATCAGCAAAACAGCAGCAGGGCTGGGAGAATTGGAGATAATGTCTGTGGAGGGCCTAGCACATATTAGGTAATAAATGAATCACGTCTCTAATTATCCCAATGTGCAAAAAGAAAACATTCTCTACCATGCCAGCTAAAATAAATGAGAAGACATATATAGAAAAAAAAATGGTGATTTTTAACAGACAGTTTCAGCTTTCATAGGCCATCTGCAGACATAATCTTTTTTATACTTTTATTATTGCTACTAAAGTTTAAATCTTCTTGTGCTAAAAGGGCTTGCAAAGGGTGAGAATGAAGAAGCACGAGGCTGTCCAAAATAATGGATGTCTTCTGGTGCATGTACCAGAACCCTGGCAAGCTATGTGAGAAATTTCTAAAATAATAACCTGCATTCCCACCACTATGGAAAGGGAATATTTATTGTTGTCATTTCCTCAACTATTATCATTATTGCAATTTTCTGAATTCCCTGCTAGACCAATTAATTCCTAAGAAGATTTAGCAGTGCAAGTTTCATGTCTGTATAACCCTACCTGGAGGAGTCACAAGCACTTGAAACTTAGCTCTTGTCCAAATTAAGCTCACAGCATTTTCCCACATGGCAGCTACCTGCCTGGCTGTTCTGTCTTGTTTAGCTGCAACACCATTCACTTAATTTTCCAAGCTCAAAACCTCAGATTCATAGTTTACTCATCCATCTCTCGCTCTTTCCTCTCTTCTCAAAGCCACTGTTCTATTCTTATCTATTGTACCTTCTAAGAGTCTTTTTAATTCCTTTTCTTGAATCTCTGCCAGTTGCCATTGCCTTATTTCAAGACTTGAATAAAGAAAAACTTCTAACAGTCTTTTTACTGCCAGTATTTAAGGAGGACATTTCAAGTTAATGATTATTGTTTCAAACAATCCTGTATTTAAATATTAAAAACTTGAATTTTAAAAACATGAGAGACTTTAGGATGCTCTAATAACATAGAACACTCTCTATTTGAGGGTCATCTTAGGATGTCCTCCATCATATATTTTCTCATAAGTAATTAGTCCATTTTTCTACCACATCCCCTTTGACTTTGTCCTTATCTTTATTGCAACATTTATTACATTCCACTCTAAATATTTACTCTGGGTACTACTCTGCACACTCTAAAAGGAAATCATTATGATTTATTCTTCTATGCATCTGTTGAAACACCTAGGATGGTGCATAAACCACTAAAAGTCTACTATAAATGGCAACAGAAGATTTCACCTAACGCAAAAGAAACAGATGCTAGAGAAATGGCAACCCAATAGCCCTAATATCAAGGAAATTGATCAATGTTCCTCTAATCAAAGTTCTGGGATTGAAGGCAATCTTTGATTGCAAACAATCCCAAGGGATAAGCAGAGACTATACTTGCCAGAGTACACTAGAGGTCACCTGGTCTGAAAATGATATGAATGATACTTCTTTGTATGCATCCCCATACACGTACCTCTACCTCTATAGGTACATTTAAAAGACTCGTTTTAGCAAAAGTGGAAAAAGACAGAAATAATTTCTCCATCTTACTGTCAGTTTCAGAAGTTTGGAGGGAAGCTGGAAACAGATGCTGTGGGCACCCTGCCCATATACACTAGCCCTCACCCAATCAGTGCACACTGGCTGGACTTGCAGCTACCAGCACCTGCTTTCTTCGCCTGAGGACTTTTTCTTTAGCCAACCTTTTGCCCACCTGTGCAGCATTCTGGATATGTTTGAATATTAACTTCCCCTGGGAATAAGCTTTAACCAATTAATGCAAATAATTGGTATATAAAAACCCCACCAACCTTACCCCTTGAGTATAATAACTCTGAAGTATTGCTCTAAACTAACTTTCAGAGCTTGCCCAGTGGGATCAAGCTCAAATAGGACCACACTGGTAGGTGCCTTGATAATATACATTTTGTTGGCTGCTTTTCCTTCATTGTCTCATTTCCCCATTCTCCTACCACTGTTTTCTTCTCTTCTCAAGTAAGTTACTTGCACATGAATCTATGTTTCAAGATCAATTTCTGAGACAACCCAAATCAAGACTCTAATCCTATCTCCACCAAAAAAAGAACTGATTGATACATCAGAAACAGTAAAAACCCCAGGATAAATTACCCACTCAATTCAATTCAGCAAGCAATTATTGAGTGCCTACTGTGTCAGGAACTATGCAAAGATAAGACATAAACTGATCTCTAAAGAGACCACTAATTCCAAAAGCAGATGACTACTGACTTTTTTAGTGCAGAAATAAGTATATGCAGAAATAACTCTTTATTATGCACAGAACGAGGAGCATCAAAACGTTGTCAGTGTGGAGATGTGAAGCCACAGAAGAGTTGCCAAAAGAAGAAATAGTTGATCTAGTTTTTCTAGGCAGATGCGGAAGGGGGAATACCAAAGATAGGAGACAGTATGCAGTATGTGCAGAACAGAATGGTGTGATCTCCTTCATCACAAGGATTAGGGGAAGACCTCAGGAGACTGGACAATATAATGGTGAAGAGCATGAAACTGAAACTATACTGTCTGGGTTCAAATTCTAGCTTTCCTACTTATTGTCTGTGTGATCTTGGACAAATAAATGAATCTCCCTATGGCTCAATTTGCTCATCTATAAAATTAAGGTGTCTAGCTCCTATCTTTTGTTTTCATTAAACAACTTAATATGGCATGGATTAAAAGTTTAGTAGAGTACCTACATTACAGAAAGTGCTAAATAAATGATAATTGTGATGTATTATCATGGCTGGTTAACTCGCAGGAAAAGAAATGGGAGATAAAACTGAAAATTTCAAGTAGACAGGAGACAAATCATGTCGGCTTTTATATTCCATGCTAAGGAACTCCTTCTTCATCCTTCACGTTAAGGGTCAGCAAACTATATATAACCCACAGACATATCCAGCCCACCACCTGTTTTTATAAATAAAGTTTTATTGGAACATAGCTACCCTCATTAATTTTTATATTGCCAGTGACTGTTTTCATGCTACTATGGCACAGTGGAATTTTTGTGATATATCTTATAGACCACAAAATCAAAAATATTTACTCTTGGATTTTTACGCAAAAGAAGTTTTCTAACCCTAGCTATAGAAGGAAGGAAATGGCAGCAAAGTGAAGAATGAGATGAATGGAATCAAAAACTGCAGGTAGTTAGATGACCATTCCATGTGTCAAGATTAAAGCTGAGGTTAATAAAGCCAGATTTCATAATTCTCAAAAGAGGAAGTGTTTAGTATATAGACAAAGAAAATATTGAGAGTTGCTAAAGAAAGAGTAGAATAAAGTTTACAAACTTGCATGCAATACGGCATATCTAATCTACAGATAACTTTTATCTATTCCATAGTGTTCATTCATTTTAAGTTAGTTGTCAATATTTAAAATAGAGATATATCACCAATAAAACTTGAATTTCTGGCTTCTGTAGAAATATTGGAAGATGGGCCAGGCGTGGTGGCTCAAGCACTTTGGGAGGCCTAGGCTGGCAGATCATGAGGTCAGGAGATTGAGACCATCCTGGCTAACACAGTGAAACCCCTCTCTACTTAAAATACAAAAAATTAGCCGGGCATGGTGGCACGCACCTGTAGTCCCAGCTACTCGGGAGGCTGAGGCAGGAGAATCGCTTGAACCCAGGAGGCAGAGGCTGCAGTGAGCCAAGATCGCACCACTGCACTCCAGCCTGGGTGAGACAGCTAGACTCCAAAAAAAAGAAGGAAGGAAGGAAGGAAGGAAGGAAGGAAGGAAGGAAGGAAGGAAGGAAGGAAGGAAGGAAGGAAGGAAGATAGGAAGGAAGGAAGGAAGGAAGGAGGGAAGGAAGGAAGGAAGGAAGGAAGGAAGGAAGGAAGGAAGGAAGGAAGGAAGAAAGGAAAGAAGGAAGGAAGGAAGGGAAAGAGAAAGAAAGAAAGAGAAAGAGAAAGAAGAAAGGAAGGAAGGGAGGGAGGGAGGGAAGGAGGGAAGGAAAATCTGGGCAAAAGTTTGCTTATAAACTTGAATGACAAAATCTCCTCTAGCTCCAAGGCAGCTGCTAGATTTACATGAGGCATATGCTTTCCAGTGTATCACATCCTCCACTACTTTCTACTGTATTACAACTGGATCAGCTTTGTTCATGTCATAAGCACCACAAAGAAGCCACGAAGGTATGGAGTATGGGAGAAGAAGCGTCCCTGAAAACAGCTATAATAGAAACAGCGGCCTTGAGGGAAAGCCAGAGTTTTGTTAGAATGGGTAAGGAGAGAGTACCATCTGAAGAGTAGAGGTAGGAGATCCATTTATTTATTAAAGAACAGAGATCTAAGATGGCAGAGGGCAAAAATGTTTAGGGGCAGTTGCATGCAGAGTCAAGAGGAGGAGTCAAGAGGGAGGATCAAGATAACTGGAAAAACAAGGATTGGTAGTTAGAGATGTTACACTTGGATTAACGTGTGAGCTTGACTTGGATGAGAGCCAGGGAAGGAACTGATTGGCCTCAAGGTCCCCACCTTTCTAGTAAAACTGCCATAGTGTTAGAACCAGTTATGGCTTAGGGTTAGTGTGGTTTTAAGTTTTGTCTTCACAGATGCTGCCTACAAATCTGTGCAAGTTCACTAGAACCATCCTTAGGCTAAATTAAAGTCACGGTGATGTCTCTATCAGGGAAACCCTGGTAACAAGTGCTGAGTTGAGTGGTTAAAGAATTTCTTTGGTTACTTTGAACTCTAAGGTCTTATATTTCTCATATCTTAGAAATGGAGGAGAAAAAGTCATGTAAAACAATAACTATCTTAAAAGAAACTCATGACCTCAGTATTCTCACCTTCTTTTCTGCTTCTTAAGCAATAGGTGCTGCTTTTGTTCACTGAGCACTTTGGTGGACTTTACATATGGAGTCGTATTTCTCCTAAGCATCTGAAGATGTAGACCTTCTCACCCTGCCTTACAGAAATGCATCCTGGTCCATCATGTGCCTTCCATGATTTTTCCTCTTAATTTTTCATTGATTTTCTATTCATTCATGTCAGGGAACACTTACCTATTAAAAAAAAATACAGAATATAATGAAGAGGAAAATGTCATTAAAATCCTCAGCCTTGGCCGGGCATGGTGGCTTACGCCTGTAATCCCAGCACTTTGGGAGGCTGAGGCGGGTGGATCACGAGGTCAGGAGATCGAGACCATCCTGACTAACATGGTGAAACCCCATCTCTACTAAAAAAAGAAATTACAAAAAATTAGCCTGGCGTGGTGGCGGGCGCCTGTAGTCCCAGCTACTCCGGAGGCTGAGGCAGGAGAATGGCGTGAACCCGGGAGGCGGAACTTGCAGTGAGACGAGATCACGCCACTGCACTCAAGCCTGGGCGACAGAGCGAGACTCTGTCTCAAAAAAAAAAAAAAAGCCTCAGCTTTTTCAATTATGTATTATTACCTTTTTTACTCTATCAAAGAGAAACATGTAATTGGTCTTACCTAATGAAACATTCCTTCCTATTCTTTAGTGTCTTTTCCAGAAAATCCCAGAAAGACAAAATTTATTCCATTAGCTGTTAGAAATATCCATGAGGGAATGGCACCCCTCAGCCATCCATATCTGCCCAGACTCTGGAGTAGAAGAATCAACCTTGAAGGGGATGAAAAGGCCAAGGATCCCCACTACTTAACAGGCACAAATCTTATACTGTGTGCTTGAGATGAAAAGAAATTTTAATGTTGGCATTCTTGACTGAAAAGATTCCTTATTCAAAACAAAATATTTTACATTTCAAAAAGAAAAAGGGAACTACAGAAGATACAGATGCAGATACCTAGAGTGATGTGGTTTAGAAAACAAATCTCAGGCCAGGCGCATGGTGGCTCACGCCTGTAATCCCAGCACTTTGGGAGGCCAAGGCAGGCGGATCACGAGGTCAGGAGTTCGAGACCAGCCTGGCCAACATAGTGAAACTCCATCTCTACTAAAGATACAAAAATTAGCTGTGCATGGTGGCATGTGTCTCTAGTCCCAGCTATTTGGAAGGCTGAGGCAGGAGAATCACTTGAACCCAGGAGGCGGAGGTTGTGGTGAGCCAAGATTGCGCCACTGCACTCCAGCCTGGGCAACAGAGAAAAAAAAAGAAAAAAGAAAAAGAAAACAAATCCATCTCAAAAAAAAAAAAAAAAAAAAGAGAGAGAGAAAGAAAACAAATCTCACTTAACTTTCTTCTCAAAGGAATTATCAATGTGTTAGGGAATGGAGAGCAAACAGACAGTAGCAAATAAATGATTATAAATAGATCAGAATATTATAAACAGTAACACTCAAGTAAGAGAAAGATAATAAAATATTTCATATAGTGATACATCCCATATATACTACAATTCATCCTGATCCATGCCCTGGGAGAAAAGTCTACTTGGAAATAGATAAGAATTATGGCAGACATTTCAGAAGTTAATGGACATGGCTCTCCTCAGTGTTTTAGAAAGCTGATTTCCCACAAAGTTTTAAGAAAGGAGGAAGGAAAAGATGAGACAGGAAATACAAGTCCCTACTGACTTCTCTTTTGACCCACAAATACAAGAAGAGGATGAGAAAGCACAAAGTTCTGCTCAAAGTTAAATCATCATAACTCGAACTTGTGCTAGAATTAGTTCTTTACTTAATGGAAAAAAAGTAAGCTATGGGTTTATATTTAGTCTTCTTAAAGCCTAAGGAACCTAGGAATTTAGAGCTTATTTATTTTCTTTTTTCCTTTTCTTTTTTTATCTTTTCTTTATTCTTTTTATTTTTTAAGATAAATAGACTCATGATCTTTTTAAATAATAATCTATATGCCTCTCTTTTTCCTTTATAGGCATAGACAAAATGGCCCACTAGCAGAGTTGATGCAATTCTTGCTTTCTTTAGAAGTTTAAGGACAGAAGTCTTCCTCATGATATAAAATTTGCTTTCTCTGTCATAAAGTCAAATTGCAAATTGCTTATGTGCTATGTGTATTACTATTCTCTTCAATATAAGAAATGTAAGAGATGCAAACAACCACTTATTTTCTCCACTAAGCACAGAGGTCAAGATCCAAGGATGCCTAACAATCTGTCCTGAGCTCTGTTGCAAGTAATTTGTTACTATTAATAGTTCAAACTTAGCAAATGATTTACTTTTGTTTGTGAGTTAGAAGTCAAGGTTATCCTGAACTATCACTGCCACTTATCTGCTTTCTGATATCCTTTTCTGAGTGAGAGAGAATGGAAGGCTTTATAAATAAGATCCTGGTGAGCGAATGTCACGCACTGTTTGCTTTCTGGGGTGAAAAGGTTGAAATCACTGCATCAGACTGAGGGCAGACAGCACAACACACCATAGATATTCCAAAAAAAGATGCCATTTGAAAGTTAAACCATAAAATGAAGACAAGGTGAATATGCAAAGCCATTCTTAAGTAGGAGAAAGTGTGTGGGGCCATGCAGGACAGAAATTCCAGGCAATGTTCTTTGCCCTGAATGGCGTGCTCAGAGTCCTATTTGGTTTTATATGTTTGATTTTTTTCCTTTCAAGGAGCTCAAGTATCTAGGACTTTAGACATTTATATTTGTAGGATAAATTAATAAATTAGCATTCTGGTTTTATGAAGTGTACTGACTGTTTCATTCTAGGTCCTATCTGGGTTTGCAGAGATATTTAAGAAAGAGTCTTCTCAAGGAAATTCCTTTGTGAAATTAATTAATGTGAGTTTGTTCCAGAAAGGCTAATATACTCCGTGTGCCCTAAAAATCATGTTCGTGAACCTACAAAGTTGAAGAACAGACTTTGGATCATGGTAAATCCATCAAAGAATATAACATATCACATTGTATGAAGCCTTGTGAGAACGAAACAACTGACCTCAACTAAAAAAAAAAATCCCACATCATGATTCTCTTGGTGTTCATGTAAAGATTTAGTCATCATGGAGAGTCACTGTCACTGAGCTAAAAGTCAGATGATCTGGGTCCACTGCTTATTAGCGTCAGTGATTGTAAATAAGTTAACATCTTTGGGACTCGGTTTGTCCTCTTGCAAAAGGAGGCTGATAATTCTTCCTGTCTCCTCCACATGGATGTTGTAAGAGCAGGAGGGTGGGAAGAGGCAAGGAACTGACTGCTATTCAGCAACCGCGGTGTGCCAGAAACAGGGTTGGGTGATTCCCCACGTTCCCTCCTTGAACTCTCTCTAGCAAGCCTCCCTGTAGGGTTAACTGACTTCAAAGCTGGCTTTCTCTCGGCCACATCATGTCATGGTGGAACCAGGATTTGAAAACTAATCTGTCTCCAAAGCCCTTGCTCTCCGTCACTTCACCCTGCTTATGTTACATCTGACACAATGTACACAAAACCACTCTGAAAATTTGAAACTACTCTACCATTATCATCCACGTCTCTGATCTAAGAGTAAAAGGATCCTCTAACTCACTCTGTTCTTTTACTCATGGCCGTTTTCCCACTTGATAAATTGTTTTCTCTTCCTATAATTATTACCCATTCCTCAAGGTCGCTATATTCCTCTAGGCAACAGTGATCTTTCCTTGCTGAAAAATCTGACATATCTATACTATTCTACTGTCACATACACTTAATATGTTGTTCTCAGCAATTGTTTTGCATTTGTCTGGTGTTCTCAACTACAGTAAATGCATGGTTTGGTACTCAAAGATTCTAGCAATATTAAAAGCATAGGTCTTCAAGTATGTTGTATACTTATATATTTTTAAAATATTGTAAGACAAAGACTAAAATGGTGATTACAAAAATTGGCATTTTAATTAATCTGCTTTTAAAATAAATATAAACATTTATTTCCACCGATGTCATAGGAAAAGAAATATCAATTTTTACAATCTTTGTCTCATACTGAAAACACTGTAATATGAAGAAAGTTAAAAGTATGTTATTGCCTGGATATAACCACTGTTGCTATTTTGTATATATAATATCTCCCTATGTTTTATCTATACATGACTATATTTCTAAAACTTGAATTTAAAAATACAACAAGAAATTCTATTTTGTTATATGCTTTTTTACTTATAATTTACAGGGAATCTATTTCTATATAACAATATCGTTTTCTGTTGCATCATTTTAATATTAAAATACACCGTGTGCTTATTAATTTTTTTCACATTTACTCTTGTCAGTTCATTCACGGAGCTCATTGCTATAGGGGTCTTTCATGTCTGCTTTGAGTGCCGGCTGAAGGCTTTCTGCTCAGTTCCCACTTCCCTCTTGCAAGACATCTCTATTTCTGTTTCTAGAGAGTTATAGCATCTCTTTCTCTTTAAATTTTATACCTAATAGGGAAATATAGACTTCTTTCCCATCCCCAGTGTTACCAAACTCTTCCTCTCAAAACCATTATCACTACCTATGTGTATACAATACCAATATTGCAATGTTGTCTCTCCTTTTTCTGTAAATATTTCTTAAATGCTTATTCAGCAAATATTTACAGATTACTCCATGTGTGCCAAGTTCCACTCTAGGTGGTTGGGATGAAGGGCAAAGCAGTCCAAACTCCCTGGGATTTATACTCTAGCAGTAGGATATAAGGAACGAATAAAAATATAACACATAAATAAGTTACAAAATAAGTTAGAATGTTAGTCCTATGGAAAAAAAAGAAACAGTGGAGCTGAGTAAGTGAAATTGAAAGGACCAGATGGGGTGAGGGTGCATTATTTTGAATAGATTATATATATGCATGGTGAAAAATTCAAGTTGTTTAGAATAGGCAATACATGTACATGATAAACAAATGATTTTTAAAAATCTGCAGGTGAAGGAAGCTTTCCTCCCATACCTCCTTCCTCAGTTCTCCATTTCCCCTAACCACAGCGATTATTACCAAATTACTACATACCCTTCCAGAGTTAGTCTTTGCATGTAGAAGTTAATAATGGAAGTTTGTGTATCCATCTTTTAAAAACCAGTAATGGATGCCTAAAATATGTACTGTTTCTTACCTTGTCTTTTCAATCAATAATGTATTTTGGATATGTTCCATTGATGGGCACCTGGGTTGATTCCATGTTTTTGCTATTGTGAATAGCACAGCGATGAGCATGCAAGTGCATGTGTCTTCTTGGTAGAATGATTTATTTTCTCTTGGATATATATTCTGTAATGGAATTGCTGGGTTAAATGGCAGCTCTGTTTTAAGTTCTTTGATAAATCTCTGGACTGCTTTCCACAGTGACTAGAGTAATTTATGTTCCCACCAACAGTGTATAAGCATTCCCATTTCTCCTCACCAGCATCTATTGTTTTTTAACTTTTTAATAAGAGCTATTGTGACTCGTGTGAGACGCTAGCTATCTTAGTGTGTGTGTGTGTGGTTGTTTGTTTGCTTTTTGAGATGGAGTCTTGCTCTGTCGCTCAGGCTGGAGCGCAGTGGTGCAATCTGGGCTCACTGCAACCTCCAACTCCTGGGTTCAAGCAATTCTCCGGCCTTAGTCTCCCAAGTAGCTGGGATTATAGGTGTGCACCACCTCATCCAGCTAATTTTTGTATTTTTTAGTATAGACCAGGTTTCACCATGTTGGCCAGCCTGGTCTAGAATTCCTGACCTCAGGTGATCCACCTGCCTCAGTCTCCCAAAGTGCTGGGATTACAGGTGTGAGTCACCCCGCACGGCCTGTTCATATTTTAATGTGGTTATTTGTTTTTTGCTTGTTGATTTGTCTCACTTGTACAAACACTTCAACGTTCTCATGGCCAAGTAGAAATCGTAAATCTTCAGGTTATATTTGAAGTCAAACTCTTGGATAAAAGGTTTACAAAATTTCTAGTGCACATGATAGATATTTCCAAGTGTATTTGTTTTCTATTTCTGCATAAGAATTACGAAACTCGGTGACTGGCTTATCTCAGTTTCCAAGGACTAGAAGTCTGAGCGTGTCTTATCTGGATCCTCTGCCTAGGATCTCCCATGGTTGTAATTTAGGTGTTGTTCAGGGTTGCGGCCCCATCTGAGATGGAGGATCCTCTTGCAAGTTGACATGGTGTTGGTGGAATACATTTCTTTGCAGCTCTACAGCTCATATTGGCTTTTTTCTTCAAGGCGTAAAGGAGATGGAATGTCTGATCTCAAAGAAAGCCTGTCTTCTTTTAAACTGCTTAAGGACCTGATTCCATCTGAAAAATTCTTTCATCGTGGCCATATAATGTAATCTAATCATGAGAGTGACAGGTATCATATTCACAGGTCTTTTCCACACTGAAGACAGGGAGATGATATAGGACAAGGAGGCAAGGGGCAGGTAGGGGGCAAGAGGTAAGGAGGGATGGGTCTTGAAGGTCATTTCAGAATTCTGCCCCCAACACGTTACCCTAATACAAATCTACATATTGTAAATAATTACAGTTTATAAATCACTTTCAGTTAATTATATTAAAATTCGGAGAACAATAAAAAGTATTTACTCAAAGTATATTTATTCTGATTCTTCTACCATTTAGTTTACCTTTTAGTTAGCCATTCAACAAAATATTAGTAAACCTCTATCCATTACTTTCCTTCTGATTATTATAGCTTTTCAATGACCCTATCTTTTTTTTTTTTTCAACAAAGTCTTGCTTTGTCACCTAGGCTGGAGTGCAACAGTGGTCTCGGCTCACTGCAACCTCCACCTCCCTGGTTCAAGTGTTTCTCCTGCCTCAGCATCCCAAGTACCTGGAATTACAGGCAGCTGCCACCATGCCCAGCTAATTTTTGTATTTTTAGTAGAGATGGGGTTTCACCATGTTGGCCAGGCTGATTTCGAACTCTTGACCTCAGGTGATCCTCCTGCCTCGGCCTCCCAAAGTGCTGGGATTACAGGTGTGAGCCACCGCACTGGCCATTTAATTATTAAATAATGAAATTCTATACATTCTTCAAAAACTAGAGGAAAATGCCATGGCGATGCTTTTGGCTTTTTACAAAAATGTAATTAGATATTAGTATTTATCCAGGCATTCTGCTAGTCCAATGAGTATTGGGAATACATAAATAAGTAAATTAATGTCCTTTATCTTGGGCAGTGTCCAGCCTGTGATCAACAGTGAAAAGTATAAAACAAGTGTGCCAGGAAGATGACAAACTGCCAAGAAAGGCCTTTTTAAACATGAAACCAATGGAAATACTCACAAAGGAAAAAGATGATAAACTGTACTTCACATAAATGAGGACCATCAATTTCTCAAAAAAAATGCCAGTACAAACAGTTGAGGGAGTTAATACGTATATATATATACACACACACACGTATGGAAACATTACATATGTGTATACATATATGTAGATGTATGCACACAAATACTCAACAAATAGATAAGTCAAAACATAAAAGCAAACATAAGAGCATGAATAGAAAAATCCTTTGCAAAGACATGGATGAAGTTGGAAGCCATCAACATTTAACACTATTAGGAAATAAAAGTTTGGGCCAATGTGCCCCAAACTGTTATCAGTGGTTGCCTCTTGCAAGTGAGATTACATGAGACTCTCTTTCTCATTTGTATATTTTTATACTGTTCAAACTTTTTAAGATAGTATGTATTACTTTTATAATAAGAATAAAAGCAATAAAAATACAAAAATAAAAACAGTTGAGGGAGTTAATACATATATATATAAACATTACATATGTGTATATATGAGATATATAGATGTATGCATATAAATAATCAACAAATAGATAAGTCAAAACATAAAAGCATGAATAGAAAAATTTTCTAAAAACATGTATGGAATAGTAAAAATTACCAGTATTTGAAAAGTTATTCTATCTCTCCAGCAATTAAAGAAATACACAGAAAGATAACATTTTCATTTCTAAAACTAGAAATAGAAATTATCTTTAAAATATTATTTATTTTTATTAAGTGCTGGCAAGGGTGTGACAAAACAGCCTCTATATATGTATACGTTGTGTGGAAGAATAAACTGTGCAACGTTTCTTGAAACAAATTTGTTGATATTAAGGAGGACAAAAGAGCTTTACATTCTTTAATCCTGTAACTCCACAAATGATTAAGAAAATGAAAGGAATTGAAGAGTTTAGCAATAAAGAAATTTTTAAGTAAATAAAATATTACACTGCCATTAAAAATGATGTTTTCTAAAATATTTAATTTGCATGGAAATACTTTGATATGCTGAAGAAGCCTAAAACAACATTAATCACTTTAAGATAAACCATGTACATAGAAAAATCTTGAAAAGAAATACATTAAAAATTTTAGCCATAATTATCTCAAATAAGTAATTCCGTAATTTTTACTTTCTTATTACAAATCTTCTATACTAACAAGAATTTCCTTAAACAATAATAATAGTTCCATAATGTTATGCAGTTGATTAACAGAATAGTAAAATTCAATGTCTTTCATGTCTGCAAGAAAAAGATCTGGTCATAATTAAAGCCCTGAAACTTTAGGACTAGTATTGGAAAGCAGCAAGTGAGCATGAAATCCACTTCCTGTTTGAAGACACAATATTGATATTGAGAGCAAGGGAGGCAGGGGAGGCTCATACTCATGTGCTGGTCAGAGAGCTACCAACAATATAGGTCAGATGGATGAGAATCAAATGCTGGGGAAACTAAGCCAGCAAGAGGGGCATTTATTGGCACAATATGATTAATTCTAACTAAAAGCAAATCGCATCATCCTAACCACAGTGCACACTTTAAATATTAGTCAAAATCTTATCTTAACAATATTTTTTCTGGTTTAGAGGCTTGTGGTTTAAAAACAATATACACAATTTATCTTCAAGAATATGAAGAGTTTTATAATGAGGTTACTAGCATATTGTTCTTCTTCTTTATAAAGGATTGAGTAAGAAGAGAGATAGGTTTAAATTACAGTGAAAATATATTAGAGTTCCTCAGAGAAACAGAACCAATCTGATATCTAGATGTCTATCTTTCTATCTAAAAAGAGAGAGATTTTTTATTATAAGGAGTTGGCTCCCTAATCTGCCATTGGCAAGCTGGAGACCCTGGAAAGCTTCCTTCCAGTACACTTGCCCTGGAAAGTGTACTTCCAGTCTGAGTGCAAAGGCCTGAGAACCAGGAGAACGGATGGTGTAAGTTCCAATTTGTGTGTGGGTGTCCAATGGCCCAGCTCAAAAACAGACAGGGTGGGCAAATTCTCCCTTACGCAGCCTTTTGTTCTGTTCAGGCCTCCAAAGGATTCCATGAGGCCCACCCACAAGGAGAGGGCAATCTGCTTTACTCAGTCCACCAATTCAAATGGTAATTTACCCAGAAACACCCTTACAGACACCCTCAGATAAATGTTTAACCAAATATCTAGGTACCCTGTGTCCCAGTCAAGCTGACATACATCAAATTAACCCTCACAAAGAGAGAAGGGATTTTGTTTGTTTGTTTGCTTTGCTTTCTTTTCTTTTTGGAGGTACGAATAAAGTACTTCTGATAAAATTTTAGCAACTAATTGCTTAGAAGTTTATTATCTTGCCACTCCTAAGCTCTTCAAAATAGTACACTCAAACATCTAACTTGCTTTAGGTTTTTACTGTAAGCCTAAAGTCTGCTTAGAAACAGAAGAATGGACAAAATGACCTGTTCCTCTCCCTTAAAATTCCTATATTAATACACTACAGTCCATTGTTTAAGAGAGAGAGAGAAATAGAGGACACACAATATTTAGTTTTGAATAGCAATTAATAAATATTATATTAGAAAGATGCCAGATGCATATTAGACTATTCGCCTTTAATTTCATATCACATCTTTGCAAAATCACAGCTGATAGGCCAAAACTGGAGGAGGAGATTTGAGAGAATATATGTGAACCTTATGGGTGGGCCCTGCAATTGTTAAAGCATTAGTGAATGGGATCTTTTTCCTAGAAGAGAAATGCAATTCTGTCAGGATAAAGAGGGAACTGTTTTCTTTTTTTATGAAGCAGAATTCCTTTCTAATTCTCTTTTACTATAACTGCTGTGGCATGTGTTTTAAATTATATTGTATGCATGTGTTCCCTATAAAATTAGCCATCATGACCCATTGTTCCACAGTTCTTCTTTCATCACATTTTAGAGGCCGGTGTTCCATATTAGCAAATAGCCCTTAGGGAAAATTATGCATTTTTCCATACACCAACTTTGTTACATGTTTGATAACACTTATTGTATATTTAAAGATATAGGTCAATATACAAAATTTTTTAAATAATAAAACAAGTCACAAATTGTTTCCTCATGGCAAACAAATGAGGAAGTCTAAATGAATATATCTAGCTTTGATATCAAAGCAGAATTAACAGCTTCACTTTTAACTCATATGTACACGAATATATATATAACTCCATTAATACGTTAACTAGGATGAAGGCATATTGCCAAGTTTAGAACCCACTCAAATTCCTTGGGTTCTGAGTTTAAATAGAAATTTGAAACTTTCCAGGTCCAAGGTCCTTTTTGGTGCTTTAAAAATGTGACTTCCTGATTTAAAAAACTAAACATTTTTGGACACCAGCTTACTCACGCAAAATATGATAAGTGTGAATGAATCAGTAACATATGGATTACATTTTCTTTCTTAAAATCTATGATTTTTTAAAATCTTTTAAATGAAAAATTCATGGTGAAAACATGCATTGGATTTAGCCAACTCTAAATCATTTGAAAAATATTTGTAAGGCATTTTTCTCTCAATGGATATGTGGCAGAATTTCCAGCCCATAACATTGATGTAATTGCACTCTTTCCCCAACCCTCTCCCCACACCCTAGAATTAATACACAAGAGAAAGCAATTAAACTGCTGCTAAATTCTCCTTCTCACTCTTGCTCTTTTTCTCCCTGCTTCCTTGAATGTGTCCTGAAAATCATATATTATTTCTGTTGCAAAGACATAGATGTTTTTAAATTAAATTTGCTCCAACCTATTCTAAATGTAAAGCCCTAGGGAATAGCCCCAAAGATACGCATTAATGATGATAAGGAATACATTTGTTTGTGATTCAAACCGGACATCCCAAAGATAAGCATTTTCTTGTCTTCAGTCTACAATCCATTAATCAAAATTAACTACAACCAAGATATTTTCTCAGAATGACCTCTGAGTACTCGAGTGGTAATAAAACTACAAGAAAATACGAATATCGTAGTGTCTTCAATCTCAATATATTGAGGTGTGTATGCGGATGTGTTTGTGTGTAAAATACTATTTTCTGTATTTATAAACCTTTGTTTGGAATGTTTTCTATTATCAAGCACCTTGAATTAGGCTTTGACATAGAAAAAAATGATTTTATGTTGTAGTCAATCCTATATCTAAGGTCACTGAATTATCTGCAGGAATTATCTATGAAAACAAGATTATATATACATGCTGCCTGATTGCAATTCTGTTCTGTTTTCTAGAATTCTGCATGTTTATATCCCTGAGTTGTGCATGTTTTCTGAATTTGGTCAGGGCACTTTGCCAACTGCACATTTGGAGAGTTGTACTATCTTATCTATTCAGCTCAAACACTGCTGAGGTCCAAGCTAGGTTTGGACTATCAATCAGAAATTATTACCTAATGGATTTCTGATTTAAGGATATAAATAAACATTCCATTTGTTCTAAATAATGCTTACCTTGTATAGATATGGCATGCCACCTATTTAATTCAGATTTTTATTTAAATAATATATATATATAAATATACAAGCATAGTATATGGAATATTAAATACCACGGTGTATAATATCCATCTAGGTTATTTATACATAGCAAAAACTAAGAATCCTAAAATTCTCATATTTTATGCAATAGTACAAATGCTACAATATTATATAATATTTATCTATATAAAACTTAACTCTGAAGACAGCCACAATTACATGGACTATGGTAGATTAATCTATGAAGATTGTCTCCCAACTCTCTAATGACAATTAATAAATCCAATTACTATGATGACTTGAATACTATGTTTTTGTCTTAAAATTGACTGTGTCTGTTTTCTGCATCCCATGTAAAAGAATGTCACCCTAAAATTTTCAAGAATGGTGAAAATTGCCTAAAGAATTTAAAATTTAACTGTGATAAAGTTGGGTTTATTTATTCAACATTCAACAAAATGTATTGAGTGTCTACAAAGTGTCAGATATTCTCCTACTTCTGGGGGTTTTCAATGGCGGCATAAAATTATGCTATGTCAGGAGAGGAAAACACCATATGCCACAATGGCTATGATATTCTCTTTCATGTTACCAAAAGTTAGTGACTCAAATTTCCACTCTGTCTTCTCTAGATTTTCTTATTTATCTTTAATATAATATTATAGGGAAGATTGCCGTTCTTTTCATCCTTCTAAGTAAAATTTTGTTTTAGTAAAAAGGAAGACAACTAAACAGTCCTCTGTTACAGTCACTTGCTGAATTTTGAGTGCATGTTTAAGGCTGAAATGGATTTAGGAGGCTTGATTCCTATTGATCAATTCTTGGTTAGGAGTAAAATATCACTCAAATTCCAAAGAAGAATTGCATCATCAGAATGTCTTATTCCATTAACAAGTGCTTAATGTTAGGAATAACTCCTGTTTTATCTACCCTGGCAATCTTTATCTACCATGTAACTGTGAATCAAGGTGACTGAAATAATAAAACATTAACAAATGATAAGTGTTTCTAATTAACAAGTTGTAACAGCAAACTTAATATCCCTACATACATGAATCAACACACAAAAACAATTTTAGTGTTATTTACAAATTTTTCATGCCTTCTTTTCCCTATTCAGCATCCTCTCACCCAGGAAGAAGGTCAAGTCATAAAGTAATTACTGAAAGTAATGTTGCATTTTTCAAAAATAAAGAAACAGGCCTAGTTGAGAAATGTATCAGTGGGGTATAATATTAGATCATCAGCTTTGTCATTTAAATTATTCATGTCACTAAAGGTGGACTACTAAGAGTTGGAAAGAAAGGCTAGGAATTGTTGAAAGAAGAGCAAATCTTCTAAAAACGAATGAAAAATAGAGATATTGTAAAGAATATCCCTGGGTCTAGATCAAATGTTACACAGGGTATCAGAGAGTCTTTAAGTTGGAAGAAATTTCCATGACATGTCTGGTAGCTTTGCTATTATCAAATTTCTGTTAGGTAGCCATAAAATTCTGTTTCCACCATTTCAGAGTTTTGGAATCCACCACTTCACAAGAGCAAGTGAATTTATTTTTAAGAGCTTTAGCCATGACAATCTTGCTTTGCTGCCTCACTAAAAATTCTACTTATGGGTTTGAGTTGGGCCTTGTAAAGTTAAACAGAAATCCACTCCACACATCATCTCTTCATGTACAGTAATCCCCCCTAATATATGTTTAAGATGTTTAGTGGATACCTGAAACCATGCATGGTGCCCAACCCTATATACACTATGTTTTTTTCCTATGCATATCTACCTACAGTAAAGTTAAATTCATAAATTAGGCACAGTAAAATATTAACAATCATTAGTAATACTATAGAACAATATAAAAATATACTATAATAAAGTTATGTAAATGTGGTCTTTGTTTCTGTCCTGAAATTATCTTACTGTACTGTACTGACCTATTTTCAGACAGTAGTTGACTATGGGTAACTAAAAACTTGGAAAGCAAAGCTACAGATAAAAGGGGACAAAGTAGGCCATTATGTCTACTTTGTCTTCATTTCCTCACTTCTACCACGGAAATCTCCTCAGTTCATCCAAATATTTGACAGAGAGCTTGGCCTTCACCCCATCCCATAATCTTGATGGCAGCTCCTTTGTCCTTAATCCCTGGAAGAAAATACTCCTGTGCATTATCATGAGTGAGTTCACTAAAAAATTAATTTAAAAAAGTCCACCAATGTAATCTATGTTTATTTAACCTGATATTTTAGGATTGCAAATGAACAACAGAAATCCATTGGCTGAGAAAGCAGAAAAGAGTGATCCTGACCAAATGTTCTCAAAGGAATTTAGTAGGAGACTTGTCCAAGAACAGAGATTACACACACCACCACCACCACCACTGCCCATTTCACCAGGAAAGTGCATGACTTTAAGAATATGGCAGATACTTTCATTTTGGAAGATCTACAGAATTGGATTACTCTGGTGCTGTACATGGAGTTTGGTGCTACTCTGTACTCCTACTACCTCCCAACAACACAATCACACAAAATCCAACAGAAAAACTTCACTGTAAATTACTTCTATACCAATATTATCTTTTCCCAACCAGCATTCTAAAAATATTAATATAGTTTTACCAGAGTAGGAGAAAAAGGCCATAGTACTAAGACTTTCTCTCCCTGATCACAAGATGTGGCACCCTACAAGATAACCAAAAACAGGAAAGAATCAGTGAGTTTCATCAAATTCTAATATTTCTCTTCTGAAGGCTGAAAAACGTCAGAAGTCATGTTGAATGGTTTTGTTTGTGTATGTATTTCTGTGTGTGTTTGACTTTGAAAGCCACAGGCCATGAGGTGGGGCAACAGGGATAGGTGGCTACAGCCAACCAGTAGACGTTCCATGGTAAACCACAAAACTCTAGATGGCAGCATGTTACTGGCGTAGGGTCCAGAGTTAGTTATTAAGGGTGCCTCACGTTGAGCACCAAAACAGGTAGTGATGGCTCTCACCATCACAAGGGTATACATAGAGCTTCATAATGCTTATCTAACCAGGGGGAAAGCCAGTGACTGTGGAAGCAGCAAACATTCACAGCTGCACTCTCCAGGCCCAGAGTGCTGAGTATGCAAGAGTCACCAAAGAGAGCCACAGAATTTCAACGACTTGAGTGGGAGGGAGATGTCTGAGTCAAGGGATGACTGGAACATTTGGACAATCTCATATAGGAAAATTTTTTTTCCATGCTTGCAACCTGGACAGCATCTCTCACACCCCTAGATACCCACACACGCAAAAAACTATCTTTGCATCTCACAACCCAAACTTCTGTGCCATCACTGGGCAGCTGAAGCGGAGCATTCAACTAAAATCCAGCAAGTGGACAGAGAGTAGATTTGGGCCCAGGGACAGAGAGAAGCACATCTATCAGCTCAAAAACTTCAGGAACATTCATAAACATTAAAATTAAAATACTTGATTGGTATAAGTACGTACTCAACTGGATGATATAAATAAGACAAATCCTACTAGAAAAAATAGTCTAAACCCTTTTTATAATCTTCCACCAGACTCAGTTTCATTTTTAGTCTCTCCATCTCATGCTCTATTTATTTTTCACAGTCACTTCATAGGGTAAGCTTATTTAGTGTTGGTCAACTAAAATACTAAGATGTTATTTATAGATTTCATATGAATTATTTTCTACATATATCTCTTTTCTTCTGTAATGTGAATTTAATAGCATAAATCTCAATATAGGACTCAACTTTGATTCCTGATAAATTTTATCTTGTTAGTTTTGGTCCATTATTTAAGCCTATTGAAATAATTTTTCATTTTGATTCTCTCATCCATTATATTACCTATCATTCTCATCATTGTATAAATGAGTATATAACTAGTATCCTTCATCTTTGAGGTCCAAATGGACCAATAACAAATAGATAATGTTCCTTAAAAAGTGATTTTATTCAGTCTATTGACTTTTGAGTGCAATCCATTTGCCTTTTTGGGGTTTAATGAATGTACAGGTTATGAACTGAAGCTTCTCTTAAAAGCTAATAACATAGCTTTTGGGACAAAGCATCATTAACCATAATTTGTAGAATGATCATCAATCAAACTATTCTCCTTATTTATTTGAATTTTTTAATGCAGTTAACTTTTTATTATTTTTCTTGATGTGCTTATATTCTTCTATGAGATACTCTCTGAAATGTTTAATAGTTCAATCCAAAGGAATAGTATAAAGGAAGGGAGAAGAGAACTAAATGTATGATTCCATTATATGAGTCAAGCACTTTGACTGACATATGTGACATCACTCCTCACCACAATTCAGTGTATGATGTCTTACTCTCATACATTTTATTGACAAGGGAACTGAGACTCCAAAAAAAAAAAAAAATTGTATGTCTTGGCCAAAATCACAAAGTTGGTAAGTGAGGAATCTATAGCATAAAACCAGATTGATCTGCTTCCAGAGTTTTCCTTGCTTGCTTTCCACAGATGGTGCATTCATCCCACTTAAAAAGTACCCTTTGATGATTTGTCTTAAGTCACTTTGTGCAAAGAGCACCAGGAATGCAACTATGAGAAACACAGCAGAAGTAAGGAGAGTAAGAATAAGACAAGTGTAAGAACATCCAAAGTACAAGATGAATGGGATTAGCAACAACAGAGGCATAAACTATGCTAGAAAGCATGGCAGGGGGCGAAGGGAAGCTATTTTTTATTTGGACTTGCATTCCTAATTGCCTGGATTATTCTAGCTTCTCCCCACCTCCTCTACACTACTGTGGGCAACTGCATGGCACAAGAAAAGACATGTTTTGGAATTGGGCACACCTGGATCTGAAACCAATCTCATCTTCTTACCAGTGGTCACTAATAAGAGTTGGACAAATTACTTTACCTTTTCTTAGCTTCAGTTTCCTTTTCAACAAAAAAAAAGTCCCATTAACACCTAAACATAAGATTGTAATTATAAATGAAATTACATCAAACATGTCATGTCGACCCATAGCAGGTGATCTGAAAATGATTTTTCCATTCTCTTTATGCCTCTCAAAGTAATTTTTTGTTGAACACTATTTTATGTATGTGTTATTCTTGTTTTTTTGTGTCATATGTCTGCTGTGATTTTGAATGTTTTTGTTCCCTCTGAAACTCGTGTTGAAACTTAATCCCGACTAGTGTTGGAAGATGGGGCCTAATGAGAGGGTCTTTAGGTCATGAGGCCTCCACCCTCACTAATGCCACTATAAAAAGGACCTGAAGAAGTGGGCACCCTCTGTCTTTTGTTCTGCCAAGTGAGAAATAGCCTTCCTCTACTTTATATGATGCAGTATTCAAAGCACCAAGTCGGGATTGGGGACTGGGCCCTCACCAGACACCAATATTACTAGTGCCTTGATCTTGGACTTCCCAGCCTCCAGAGCTGCAAGAAATACATTTCTGTTCTTTATAAATTATCCAGTCTATGGTACTCTGTTATAGCAGTACAAACAAACTAATACAGTGTCATTCTTCTGTTTAGAATAATTAATGACTCCCTCTGCCTTCCCCTTCATATCCACTTTCCAATGGCTGGTTGGTAAAATACTCTCATAATCTAGTCTTTCCTACCCATGGATCATGCCATCTCAATTCTGTATTCATCAGACCAGAGTTTCACTAACTCATAAATACACAACATTCTCATCCCAGTCTCACAGATTTTGACCATTTTTTCCTTCCCTTTTTCCTGGGCTTATTCATCCCACAAATTTCATGCATTATTTAAGAATTCAGCTCTGCTCCCACCATAGTTACAGTTAATTACCCAAGCCTTTATTTATTCTTCCTCCTGTGAGGGCTTACAGTGATTAGTGTTTGTAGAAAAGAATTGAACACTTCATTTTCAACCCTTCTCCCCCTGCCTTATTTCTCCCAGACCCACACACCTAGGCCTCACAACTTTATTCTATCCCAATTTTCAGACCAATCTAGAATTGAGGTTCAGAGGTTGTCACGTCTCACACAGGCTGAAACCGTGGTATTCCTCAGGCAACTTGACCCAGCATAAGTCCCCATCAGACCAAAGCCCCCAGGACCTGACAACCTCCTAGTTTCTACACTGCTCTCTGAGTCTGTTCAATGGTATCCCTAAGGTTCACTCACAGTGTCAATGTATTAATATTTCCAATTTTTCTGTTCCCTTTGTTCCTTAATGTTGGCTCAATGAAGTAAACTGGATGTCTGTCTTGTCCTTCAGATAATCTCAGCATTCAAAACCTGGTGAGAACCAATTTGCCTCAAGCATATACTCCTTCTTGATTACTTTGCTAATTTTTGCCAGTTATTTATGCCTCTCCAAATTAAATATAACAACAATAATCATCATTATAAATAGGCTCTGCTGAGTGCTCACCCTTTTGTAGGCACTGTTTCAAGCACTTTACATGGCTTATCCACATGCTTTAATCTTCATAGCAATCCTATGACACTTACTAAAATGGAAACTGAAGCTCCAAAGGTAAGTAACTTTTCCCAGCTCACATCACTAGTAAATGAATGATCCAGGATACAATGCAAAGCAAGTCAGACTGTCTCTAGAGCCTGCCCTCTAGGTACTACTCCACAATTGAAATGTGTGTCACTTCATACCCATCAAAAGAATCCCTGAAATGTGACCAACATGACAGATTCAAGACACGATTAAAGTCTAGCTTACCCCTGTGTGCTTCATTTATCCCAACTGAAGTCCCTGGTGCCAAACTTGAACCTCATTCACCAGCTCTACCACTCAAGTTGCCCTAATATGGTGTTAGTCCCCTGTGCCTGGCAAGCCCAGTTGGACAGGTGGCAGAGCCTGGCTCCCTTCTGGCTCAGGCCATAAGCAGACAGGGCCTTAATTTGAATGTAAATTTCCTGAAATCAACTAGTGTGCAATCTAATTGTAGTGCCACCCTATATTGTACAGAATCATACATTCTGCATATGCTGTATGATCATATCCTCTGTGTTTCTGTATTAACCGCTAGAGATATAGGGTAGCACTCTAATTAGATTGTACACTAGTCGACTTCAGGAAACTTACATTGACTCAGTACATCAGAAAACACTGAATATGTGATATGTTATTGCTTTGCAATTGTTTTTCAAGGGTATAAAGGAATGATTATAAAGAGCCATGATAGCCAGGTATGCTCCAATTCATTATATCTACATAAAAAGCTAAAGTAGCATCTTATACTGCATCCATTCTTCAAAATGCCCTTGTTACAAACAGAAAACAAGACTTTTGTCTCATACTGGCAACCACCACCAGCATATACACCTGTACATAACATAAATTTCTTAGGAACTAGATCTAAAATTTTTAATTTTAGGAGAGTTGGAAGAAAATATTTCTGAACTGAAAGAAACATAGTAAGCAAGCAAAAAGAAAATGGAAGATATGACAGAGAGGTTTAGTATATGACCTCCCCAAGAGAATCATGGGTTTAACTAGAGAAATTGAAAATACCTCTATTGGCTGTATTCTGGGCAAGTGAATCTCAGGAGTCTCAGGTATAAAGGGGATAATAATTCAGATGTACTTAAATGTCTTACGGGAAGAATAGAAAAGACAATTACATAAAAATACTACTACTTAAATTGCTGTATAAATACTTTTATTGAACTTTTGCTCAATTTTATTTGCACTTAAGACAACTCTACTAAAAGTATCACCTTTTATCCCACAAATTTAAATAATCCTAGACATAAAACCTATATCTACACATCAAAAGTTAAATTATCCAGTATGTAAATGTTGGTTTTTGTTGTTGTTATTTTAAAGTTTGTGTTGTTGGGAAGAAGTGCCTGGTGAATTATTGTTTTTGTGTTACATGTATAGTCAACCATAGTCTTAAATCTCCCAGCTCAGATGTCTGCCTCTGGCTCTCAGCAGTTCTTACACACAGTCCTCCCCGTAAGGGGAGAGTCACCTAAGAAAAGTATACTTGGTCACATCTCTATCTCCAGGCTAAAGCTGACAACAGCCTCTCATCAAGTGTCTCCATTTTACTGCACAGTAATTCAGTGTGTTAAACAACACATTCAAAAATTCGAGAAAAAAACAGCATCTGAATGTCTTTAATTTAAAGCAGCCATATTAACTTTTGCTAGTCTGTTTACCTATGTGGTAGGAGAACGAGGCTGAATACTTGAAAACAGCACTACTCTGATGACTAAAACAACTCACTGGCTTTTGTTTTGTTTTGTTTTCTACTTGATACAGGGCTAGGATTCCATCTTGAGTCTGAAATAACCGAGATGGGTTATGTAAGCATAAAAACACATTGTCATCATTTGCTTCAAAAGTTTGTTTGAAATGTTTTAAATCCTAGAAAATCAGGGAAGTGTCAGCAAAATCTATATTTGGTATGGCATCGGAAAAATCACAAGATTAGAGTCTTCTGTTGAAATGAGGACTGAAAACATGGCTGTTGAGAGAAGTATGTGCTGTCGTAAGAGCCTGCAGTGAAGGAGCTGGCCTTGATGAAGCAGCAGAAACGTGAAATGCCAAAACAGGTCTGTGCTTTCACAGAGCTAGTTGGAATTACAGGGGATCATAGGCAGGCAAGAAATTATCATCTTGCTTGGTGTTTGCGAGTATTAAGTACAATGAACAGCCCTGATTTTAATTTCAGGACTAGTCTATAGGAAAGAGGGAGTAGCAAATTTCTTTTGAAATATAAATTATTTGTTGGATTCATAGATCTTTTATTTGAGACTGCTGCTTAAGAAAGACCTGCTACAATTGCCATTTGGGAAGACATATTAATTATCTCCAGGCTGTTTGGCTTTTCTACCCTTGGGTAAAAAATTGGACATAATTTCACAGAATCTCAGTTCTACTATCTTTATTAGCAAAGCTAAAAAGATAAGGACTGATAACTTTTTTCCTGCTACAGATTATTTTATATATGGTTAAGACATGCTGCCAAAAAGATGTAAGACAACATAAAATTGTAACGTAGAATTTGCAATACTGGTGGAAAAAGCATGGATGATGTATCAAGTGTAGGTTTATGAACCAATTTCTTGTCACTGTTTTCCAGCCTCAAAAGCTTGTTTGCTTCTGGCTCATTCCAGAAAAAGAGAACTGCCACCAATGTACTCACAGAAGACTGCTGAGCATTGCATGATACAATGGAGAGATTTGAAGTCATGTGTCTTAGAAGGGGAATCTCCTTCAAATATAAATGGGAGGAGTGATTTCATCAACAAGTGCCATTATGAGACGTATTTGGCTCTAGTTTGGCTACATTGCGATAAATATTAATCAGAATCTTTTGTTTATATTTTCCTATCAAGATAAAAAGAGGCATAAATTCAGCTCTGAGGAAGTGTTGCAGAGATAGTGAGAGGTGATTTGTTTTAAAGTATAAGTAAACGCCAGCTCTGTTGACAAAGCCAGTTCATTAGAACACACTAGCCTGTCCTCAACCTCTCTGTTAGCTAGAAGGGACCACAGTGGTCATGACAAGACTAAGACGGAAGCTCACGTTACCAAAAACTTACAAATAAGGAACAGCTAACAGTTGTCAAAACAATGCCATCCCATCACCAGGTCCTAAGCTGTATGACACCATGAAGGGCCGTACAAGGCAGGTTTTATAACAGTAATCATGCATTTGGATTCAAAGTTACTTCTAAAAAACATCAAAACTTTCAGCTTAACCTGATGTGAGTGAAAATGAAACAAAAACAAAGTAAAGCAAAAGTATCCAGGGATTGTATGTATAGACCTCCATGGCTTTTATTTATAATACAGGTGAAGTGGGGCCCTAACTCTCATCATGGGAACAAATCAGAATGTGAAGAAAAGTCCAGTCAATTGTGAGAAAGAAAATGAGTGTCACCATCCTAAACCAATCCCCGGAATTTCCTCCTGAGGACTTTTCCTTCAAAAGTGATACAATTAACAAATAGAAAAAGGCTGTTTGGCTTCTTGAAACAAAACAAAAGACACACAAGCAATGTAGTTTTTCTGAATTCCCTGGCTAAGAGTTATGACTTTGGAAGGACAACTACCTGTATTCAAATCCTGGCTTATTTGCTTTGTGACAAGGGGCATATTGCCTAACTTCTCTGTGCCTAATTTCTCCACTTAAAAGGGAGTAATAAAAGGAATTACCTCAAAGATTGGCTGTAAGGATTAAGTGAAACACTATATATAAAGTGATTAGAATGTTTCCCAACATATGGCTGATACTTCATTCTTCCATTTAGCACATATTTATTGAACCGATCCATGCAGATAGCATCTTAGACGCTTGGGTTACAGCAGTGAACAGAGAAATGTCTCTACCCTCATAAAATTTACATTCTAATGGAATTTAGCTATTGTGATTAATCTACTATCTAAGTATCTACAAAAACTATTTTAAATAATTTCAACTTGTACTGATAGCCTGAGGCATTATAGGCATAAGGCAGAATTTAGCACTCATCTTATTGAGTCTGTAACTGAGGCTTAAAGAGAAATGAGAAAATATTTTAAAATAAACAGAAACATTTGTATAGATGCCCTAAAAGCAGGGCTACTTTAAGTTTTGGGATGCAAGTTCCCTTTAAGAGTTTATTAAAAGCTGCAGATCTGTTTCTAATAAAGTTAAAATACCTATCTGATGACCCAGCAATTCTACTCCTAGTTACTTACTCCCCCAAAATTAAATGATAATGTCCACAAAAAGACATGGACAAGAGTGTTCATAGCAACTTTACTTACAATATGCAAAAGCAAGCCAAAGGTCCATGAATAGATAAAAGGATAGTCAAACTGTGTAATATTCATATGGGAGAATACTGCTCAACATTAAAGAGAAGTTATTGATTGAAGCAATAATATGATGAATTTCAAAAAATCAGAAACTAGACACTAATGAGTATTATATACTATAGGATTCCATTAACATGAGGTTCAAAAATAGACAAAAATAATTTATAGTGATAAGTATCAGTAAGCAGTTGCACTGGGTAGTGGATGGGAAATTGATTAGAAAAGGACCCAAGAGAACTTTGGGTGATGGAAATCTTTTATGTATTGTTTTAAGTTGTAGCTACACAAATGTATACAATTGACACAACTCTTAGAAATCACCTTTAAAGGTCTATGCATTTTGTTATATATTATACCTCATTAAAAACAGAAGTCATAAAAAATGGTAGCGACTTTCCCCAGATAAATACTCATGCATTGCACATAAAATTTTAGATGGCAAATGGACTCCAGGGTAAAATTTCCTGATATAGGAACTAGTGACTGAGTTGGCTAAAAATGTCACCGTTAAAATATGTATATAGATAATTCAAGAAGAATCTTCTAGAGAAAAAGCTTGGTGTAATTCACTGACATTTTCTAGACACCAGTGCTATTTTGAAATGCCTTCCCCATAGAATGCTGTACTTGATCAAGACATATTTACCATGAAGTATTTTACCATTAATTTTGAAAGGCATGTGTTTAGAGTAATTTAATATTTCCTTGAAAGTCATGTAGAATAAACAGTGTTAAGTGCATTAACTATGAAGATATCAATTCATATCTCTGCTTAAACAGCATGTTATGCTTTGAGCAATATTCTAATATGTTCTAAAGAAATATAAGCTCGGGCCTTTAAAAGAAAAAAAAAAGGCAATTTTCTGTCAGAGAGTCCATGACCCAGGCCAAACCATACATCTGCAAAAATGACTATAGAGACTAATAAGGAATCCAATTGTATGCTAATTTCAAATTAGCTTTTATACTTGCTTCAGGCTTCAAAGGGGACTGAGAGAAAAAATGTAGTTATATGGAAGAAAATTACTCATTATTAGAAAAAGGCCATCACAAGGGATTCAAATTTCTCTTATTCTGATTATAGCAAAAGGTCATGCAGAAGAGAAAACCATACAAATTTCTGAGGAAAAAAAGGCATAAAAGAAGAAAACTAAATACAAAAATGGTAGACAAGCCCAAAGGGGAATTGAAATGATTCAGACTGAAAGCTTTTGATCTGTGAAAAAAAAAAAAAAAAATTGGGATTAGGCTAAAGATAATTGAAGTTTAATGAGAAGGTATCTAATTATACTGGTATATTTATTTAAGTATTTTCTAATTGGGTATTATTTTTATAATGATTTAATTACTTAATAGTGCTGCTTGTTGATTTAACAAAGAGTTTTGTTATTACAGAGAGAGCATGACATAACAGGATAAATGTTCTATCTTCTGGATGCCCGTGGGTAGTTTAGACATTTAATTACGTGACCTAAATCTACCAGCCACTGTCCCCATAAAGAGGCTAGCCCTTATTGCAGAAATATAACCTGAGAGAATATAATCTGTATCAGTACACCCTATTTCTCTAACCCATGTCTAAAATATGACCAACTTTATATATCTGAAATAAACCATAAGTGCAGATCAATAGCTTTCTAACTTTTTGACCAAGATCCTTAGTAAGAGATGCACTTTACATTGTGTCGTAGTCAGTTCGGGCTGCTATAACAAAAATACCATAGACAGGATGGCTTTAACAACAGAAATTCACTTCTCACAGTTCAGGAAGCTGGAAAGTTCAAGAGTGCCAGCCAAGTCAATTTCTGGTGGAGGCCAACCTCCCGGTTTGCAGATGAATACCGTATTTCCACCAACATTCTTTACACTATTATTTAAGTGTTCTATGAGAAGATGAACCTCTCTCTTCAGCTTTCCTCTTCTGTTTCTGAGGTCTTACTAGAGTTGCCTTTAAAACTCTCTTCACAAAAACATTGGCTTTTGCTAGCATGCACCTCAAAACTCTTCCAGAATCTATTATTATTATTATCATTATTATTATTATTACAGTAGTCCTCTCTCCTCTGTGGTTTTGCTTTCCTTGATTTTCATTACGTGCAGCCTACTGCAATTCAAAAATATTAAATAGAATATTCTAGAAATAAACCATTCCTAAGTTATTAATTAGTTTTCAATAGTAGCCAAACGCTGCATCACAATGCCAATGTCATTCACCTCACTTCATCTCAGAAACAGGCATTTTGTCATCCCACATCATCACAAGAAGAAGAGTGAATACAGTACAATAAGAGATTTTGAGAGGCATAGAGACCATATTAACATAACTTTTATTGTTATCCTTTGCCTATTTTATTATTAGTCATTGTTACTTTCTTACTGTTCTTAATTTATAAATTAAACCTTAGCATAGGTATGTAAGTATAGGAAAAACATAGTGTAAATGGGGTTCGGTACTATTCACAATTTCAGGCATTCACCAAGGGTCTTGGAACATATGTCCGTGTAGATAAGGGGGGGCTACTGTATTATAATTACCATAAGGCATTGGGTCACATGATTATGGAGACTGAGAAGTCTATGATTTGCTATCTGCAAGCTGGATACCCAGGAAAAGCAGTGGCGTAGTTTGAAGGCCTGTAAGTCAGATAGCCAATGCTATAGATTCTGAAGGTCTGGGAACCAGCAACACCAGAACCAGGAGAAAACAGATGTCCTGCTCAAGCAGTCAGACACAGTTAACTCAAACCTTCTTCATCTTTTTGTTTTATTCAGGCCCTCAACAAACTACATGATGCCCACATACCTTGGGGAGGGCCGTATGCTCTACTCATTCTACCAATTCAAATGCCGTCTCTTCCAGAAACACTCTCACAGACATCTGCAGGCATAATGTTTAATCAGATATCTGGACATCATTTGTTCCAGTCAAGTTGACACATAAAATTTACCATCACACGTCATGACCCAGAATGCAAATTTATATCAGAAAGAGAGAAAAGGAAGGAGGGATGGAAGAAAAGAAGAGTGAGAGAGGAAGGAGGGAGGGAGGGAAGGTGGGAAGGTAGGAAGGGAGGAAGGAAGGAAGGAAGGAAGGGAGGAAGGAAGGAAGGAAGGAAGGAAGGAAGGAAGGAAGGAAGGAAGGAAGGAGAGAGAGAAACGAAGAAAGAAAGAAAGAAAGAAAGAAAGAAAGAAAGAAAGAAAGAAAGAAAGAAAGAAAGAAAGACAGGCAGAAAGGAAAGAAAGAGGGAAGGAAGGAAAAAAAGAAAGAAAGAAAAGAAAGAGAAAGAAAGAAAGAAAGAAAGAAAGAAAGAAAGAAAGAAAGAAAGAAAGAACGAACAGAGGAAGGAAGGAAGGGAGGGAGGGAGGGAGGAAGGGAGGGAAATCAAAGATCCATAAAATAAATCTAAGTTGCACCACTTTTATATATTTTATTATGTTCTATTTTTTCATCCTATTTTTAATGTGAATTGTTATCCACTAAAATGATTTTGCTGCCACAGTTTAAAAAGCAAATATTATAAATGCTTAATCGACTCCTCTTTACTTAAATTGTCTCTATGATTGGTAAAACGGCCATAAATTTTCTTTGCTGACATGCTGGCTTCTGAGTGCCTTAAGACTACCTGAGACATGACCAAAAGGGAGAAGCCTTGAGTCTTTCAAAGAGACCTCTGGGAAAACTCATTTCTGTCTGAAGCTTCATCAAAATCATCCTGAACATCCGTATTTCTACTAACATCCTGTACATGATTATTTATGTGTTCTCTAAAACTATGGAGCTTTCTCCCCAGCTTTCCTCTTCTTTCTGAGCCCTCACTAGAATTGCCTCTAAAAGTCAAAAGGGGCTGAAAAACTAGTAAGATATCTTTCCACTTTGCCCTTTTCTCCACAAACTCTGACGCTCACATTGGCCTGTTCTGAGATATGATCAGGCTCCTACTGATCCGACTCCCAGAGCAGTGCTCAGTAGCTTGCTTTTCCTCACCTGGGCAATTCAACCTTCACCTACTCAGGAATTGAGATTTGCTGATTTACTACAGCTACAAATGTAATCAAATATTTGTGTTAGTTTTCAACCACTCGATGATTTATCATTTTTTCATTATCTATTGTCTGGCTTCTAACCCTCATCTTGAGTATAAACAGTGAAGATGGCAAATATAGGAAAGAACGGTCTTTTATTGTAGGAACCTACAAGTAATGAAGTGGGACCAAAGCAGTCTCTGAACCGGGCTTACATCTTTACAAGGATGCCTAAGAGAAGAAAGTTCGCTCTCCAGCATATTCAGTCACAGCAGCCGAAGAATTTATGACAGTGGAAAATGTAGAAGGTGGAATAGGCCAACAACAAATTAGCTGATTGTTGATGAAGCAATAGGGGCCAGGATACCTTTTATAGGCACACGTTCCAGTCCAGTGAGTCAACTTTTAGTATCCATCAGAACCCCCTAAGTAGTCTGCTTAAATCAAGATTAGTTGTCTGGTGTGTTCTACAGCCCTAGACCCTACCACTGAGTGGGAAGAGAGGGAGAGAAAAAGAGGGTGCAGGGAACCCTAGAGGAGCACAGGGCAATTCAAGTAAAAGTGGGGAAGGAATGTATCAGCTGTGCACTATCAATATTTTCCTATCAAGACATCTGCTGCCTCAGGATCACATGGTGATGAATCACAACAAAGACCCAACAAAAAATGTTGACACTTTGAGACTCTTACTTAAACATGTATATCAAAAAAGTGGGAGGGGAGAGATACTCCAAACTGCATGACTTGATATTGACTTGATCCCTGCACAGACTACAGTCATCATTAAACACACACGCTCTCCCAATTTGTATGCCCATACCACAGTCCTTAACTCCTTGTTGAGCAATAACTAGGAGATCAGTGTGACTGGAACCTAGTTAAACTATCATGCTCATGATGCTGTGCAGTAGCTCTAGATTCAATGTTATAATGTGTGATGTTACCAAAATAATATCCTAAATTATCACAAAGTGGTATTTAAAAAATGCAGTTTTGCGGCCCAATTACTTCACAGGTCATATGGCCTCAAACACTGACCTTAGAACTTAACAGCCATCTATAGTGTTTCCATGAAAAACATGTTCCAGGCTCCAAACAGCATTCTTTTAGGCAAACTTTTAGAACACAATCTGCTTAGGAACTGTCTCTACTGTTCTGTGATACGTTTGTTTTGCACATGAAGTTTATTTCGGACTCTTTTCTACAAAGATATTTCCTGCCCTTGGAAGATGACTTCAAATAATAAATTGTCACCAAAAATGGACATGAAACTTTTAAAAAGCAGTAGGGAGGTGGAAAAGATGAACAAGCTGAAAACAAGTCCATTTTGGGAGGGTTCTGCACATCCTGGTTAAGGGAGTTTTTCATTTTAAAGGAAAAAGTATTCATCTGATGTGCTTCTTTGTTCATGGCACTTAATATAGAATTCCACAATGTTAAAAATAGGAAGTCAGGTTTATATGGTGTTTGCTTTAATGACACTAAACTGCCTGGAAATAGCAGCACATGCTATAACAAGTTTCAGATATTAAAGGAAAAGCTACAATGCTGAACTCTTTTCAAAACTTTTATATGAAGTCCCAGGCTTTGTGGACATTCAGGAGCAAATCAGGGCTAATACGGGAAGCTTACAGATGGTAAAATGGCTTCAGGCATCCCAATTATATTAAAAAGTTGAAAGCGGCAGATTCATATTCTCCCTTTTTACATGTCATAAATTCCAAAGTGTTGGTGTCAAACTGTGTCAATTGCACTCATTTATTAATACTTGGAATACCATCAGTGAGCTTCCTAACTGTTATTATCCATTTATTCATTTACAGCCATCTAATACTAACAGCACCAGCCACAGTTTTCAATCCTTTCCCTAAAACCATACATGCCTCAGGGAGACTTACATAAGCCTGCATCTAGGGAGAGGGGGGAGGAGGAAATAGCAAATTGCAGGATCTGCTGATCTTGGATATAGGTCTCTCTGCAGGAGCTTCCAAATGTGTCTTTGTTTATGTTCTGGGCTCTGGGTTGTTGTGGGGCACGGATCTAAGGAGGAAGGAATTTGTTGCCTCAATAAAAAAAATGTGTAATTAAGATGTGGAAGAAAGGTTAGGTGAAAGACAGAAAAAAAAGACTATCTCCGTGTATTCTAAAACAAATATTTACACATTCAAATATCCTCTTTTTTTTCTTTAACTATCTCATCTTCAGTCTTGGATGCAGTGGTCAATAAACCCTGATGTCTCCACACAAAGTAAAAAAATAAATAAAATAAAAAATATGTGGCAACGATGCACATGATTCAGACCCAAAAACTACCCTGCATAAAACATTCATTATAATTAATGCAGTGTTTCTTGGCTGGTATTATTAAGACCTTAATTTTCCACTTGGTGGAACTTACTGTATGTAGGAGAAAAATCACTGGCTCTGAGTCAGAAATGCCTTGATTCTAATCCAGCCCCTGCCACTTCTTAGTCATGCCATGTGTGTAAATTTGTTGACCTCTCTGAGCCTTGGGTTTGTTTTCTTTAAAATGTGAATTATAAGGAAATATTAAATGTGATGATTAAATAAAAGAAAGAAAGTAAAACAGCTTTCCTCCCTCACCCCTTTCCTCTTTAAGAACTGCACAGACATTTTTAATAAGAAAGGATATAAGTGATCAAAATAATTATTCTGAAAACATATGATTCATTGCAGACATTGGTAGTGTGCCCTACATACTATTGGGCATGAAAGGGTTAAGTGGGACCGTCACCTTGGAGTCCTGGGGGAAGGGTGGAAGGGAGGAGGGTAATAGTGGATTTAGCAGTGTTTCACAGGCAGAGTCCTGGTGCTGTGCAAAGCTCCAGATCATGTTTCTTCTTAGACGCCAATCAGTCAGGAAGTGATTCTCAAAGAAGTTTACATTGCCCTACTCTCTTTACACTGCTGCACAGTGGGAAACCCAGGACACAGGATACTCACAAGAAAGATGCTAGCATTTCCTGCGATAATAGGGAAAGCAAATGAGCCTCATGTCACATAACATATTATAAGGAAGAAAAGCCTCCTGCACAACATTATACTAAAAAAACCAAACTTATATTAAGCCTTGAACAGTTGCATATGTAAAGACCAAGAAAATAATCCAAATAGTAATCAAAAGCTCTAATTCTTCTTCAATTCCAGTTCATGTGCTACATTTTCAGAAGAATGACACAAAAGTGTACATGCTCTCTCACACACACACATGCACACACACACAAATATACACAACTCATGCAACACATGTTCACACCTTCTGGTCAATACAAGAAAAGAAACCTAGATTATATCAGAACACAGACAGTCTACTAGTCAAGCTATGTCTTCACCACATGCTTAATGGAGAAAAATGGGTAAGGTATATCAGAACTTCATCAGAGAACATTCCAAAGCTGTTACATACATTTATGCTTGTCAAGTGCGTAACATGCACATAATTCTCTTTTATTCTTTCACCCAGTATTTATTTTCTGTTAGCTAGAAGAGGGCATGGGTTTTGTCTATATTGCTTACTTAAACTTGTGACTACCTGGCATGTAGTAGGTACTCAATAAATATTTGCTGAATAAATTAATGAACATTTCCAATTCTAGGGGGGATTCTGCCATTTTAAATAAGCAATTACAATAGAATAAGCTAATTTGACTTTTGACATCCCAAGGAACTGTTCCAAGCCCCTTTTGTTAGTAGTTTTCTTTTCAGAACACTGTCTGAACTAGGTCTATTTTATGTGGCTTTGCTCCAGCTGACTGGGGCAAGGCACATTTTGTAGACTCACATGGTAGCCTGTGGAGAGGCACCTACATGAAAGATAAAGACATTGGTTATATTTGTACAGATATTACACTATGGTGCAAATAACCAACTCTGTCTTTTGTTTTTCTTGAGACAGAGTCTCACTTCTGTCAACCAGGCTGGAATGCAGTGATGCAATCTCAGCTGCAACTTATTGCCTCCCGGGTTCATGAGATTCTCCTCATGCCTCAGCCTCCTGAGTAGCTGGGACTACAGGCACGCACCACCATGCCCGGCTAACTTTTGTATTTTTAATAGAGACAGGTTTTCGCCGTGTTGGCCAGGCTGGTCTTGAATTCCTGACCACAAGTGATCCACCCGCCCCATCCTCCCAAAGTACTGGGATAACAGGCATGAGCCACTGCTCCCAGCCTACCAACTCTGTCTTCTATATATTAATTCTAAATCAATGATTTATGAATTTACCCAAATTGATTTTTTCTATTTATGTTTTCAGTCTCTTCTCCTTCCAGGCAATGAGCTCCATGCCAGCATTCCCCTTTCCTTCAAAGTAATACCTTTTATTTTTTCTCAGAATTCACACAAGCAATTCAGCAAAATGTCACTGGCACCTCCTACAAGATACCATGACAGCAAAATTTTATCTTTACTACATAAGGATTTTTTACTTTTTCTAAAGTTTAAATTTTTTCCACTTCTTTCTCCCTTTATTGTGACCTTACAAAGAACCATCACGGTCCAGTTACAGGATGTCCTCTTACAGGAACCACATTTTCTTTCCTTCATTAAGTCATGCAAGTTTAACCACCAAGTGACTGTCTTCATCATAACTTCCAGTGGGCAGTTCAGGGACTGGAGGGGGACCTACCAGTCTGCAGACTTAGCACATTTTCTACAATTTTCTTCTAGAAAGGGATTTCATTAACAATCTCCCAACTTTCTTCATATTTGTAACAAAAGTGTCACAATCTAGTCCCTAGCAACCAAACCATTTCATTATTAAAATAAATGTCATCATACATTTGTCAAAACTCATTATGTACAACCTAAAAGCAAAGCCTAATGTAAACTTGGACTCTGGGTGACAATGATGTGTCAATGTAGGTTCACCCACTGTAAACAAATGTACCAGTCTGAAGGGAATGTTGATCATGCCGGATGCTGTGCACCAGTGAGAGCAGGGGAGATATGGAAACTCCCTACTTTCCACTCAACTTTCCTGTGGACCCAAAACTGCTCTAAAACAAAAATAAAGTCAATTACAGTAAAATACCTGCATAACTTCACGACACTGTTCAAAACATTTTACTTATTTTGTGAATATAAGTATATGCAATTCTTGGAACAATATTATGAGAGAGATATTACTACTATTATCCCCTTTTTGCTGATGAGACTTCAGTTACCTGACCCCGACTGTCACGACTGAGAAGTACCAGAACTGCCGCCTGGCTGCAGCCGACACACCCGTCCTTACTCCGCTTGGGTGCTTCTCAGTCATGCCAAACTAAGTCTCTAGCCACACATTCCTCCCCTTCGCCCCAAGCACAGTTCTTTAAACTATTAGCTATGGTCGTTCTCATAGGCGTATTGTGTATTTAACAGTAAATATACATGTGTAAAAAATATTTCTGCATGTGCCACTCTGAAGGATATGCTTTATATTAAAAAAAAAAAAAATTGAAGTGAAATCATTCCCAACAGTTTTCTCAGTAAAGACGAATATAAGGATTCACTTGAGTTCATCAAAGTGCCCCACAGATTCTTTGGTTATCTGTGTAATTCCGACGTAATTCTGGAGTTTTTATAATTCACTTGGCAGTCTACTACAACCTTGATTATCCCATGGTTATTTAAGGAAGTTTTTATTTTTAAATATATTTTCTGTTTTACAAATTATCTGATGATGTGTATCATTTCTAAAAACAGAACAGAATCAACATTTTTTATAAGTTTAGTCAAGAAAGGGACATCTAAATTGTTTAGATAACTGTAGTGACATAGACCAGAGAAGGTTTCAAAGGAAATCACTGTTTGTTCATAAAGTGCAAATCCCTTTCCAGGAAATTAGTATCACGAAAATTATTACCAAAAATCATAAATATATGCAGGGTTTTGTTCTGAATATATGTCTCATTAAAAAAACAAATTATTTTTCAGATGGAGTTGCTTGGATACAAGGAGAATCTTACAGAATACAAATGAACTTGAAGGCATTAGTAATATTTTCAAAATAATAGAGAAACGACACAAAGAGTGAAAGAGGTAATTGAAATCTGTCTTTGATGGGAATAATATCTAAAAGGAGTATTGTACATATCTGCTGGCAGCTTTAAAAAAATTAATGATTACTGAAATTGAGAAATGTCAACAGTGTGAAATGAGCAAAACTACTTCCCTAACAAGATTTTATAAGGTGAACAATTGTTTTGAACATTTTCTAACCTTGACTTTTATATTTATCTTAAGAATTAAAAAAAAAAACTAGTGTTTAAATATGAAAAGGGGACTTGTGGCAAATTCAGAATAATTGACCATTGAAATAGAAATGCCTTCTCTAACCAGAAAAATGAATAAGGAAATTATAACTTATATTCTCTATGGATGTCTTTACAGAGATAAAGTAGTGGGATATTTACTTGAAATAATGTTCATCATCAATGCTGAAGTTTACAAAAGACAAAAATATAGAAATAATGTGTTCATAGACAGCCCCAGGACACACACAGTGGATGCATTGTGTTCTCCTGGGTTGTATAACTACTTTGAAAGAAGTTTTCTTTTCTGTGTCATAAAAGAAGACTTTTTGGCTCTGCCAGGATACTCTACCATTTGGCCCACTTCAAGCATGCCTGAAGATGTGTGCCAATTGCTTGTTGATTTTTGAAGATCATTCTGATCTCTGCTGAGTTACCCAACTGGACTCAGAAGGGTCTGACCCACGTGCCACATTCTAGCTGTTTGCTTGTTTGTTTTTAATCTCAACCTAGTTTAATGGGAAGAAGGTGAGTCACCTTGTATGTATGTCAGCTGATACTGATGTCATGGAAACTTAAAGGGGATAGACTTGAAACTGAAAAGATAAGATTGTGAGTGAATGGGGCTTGTATAAACTATGTTTTGTTTTTGTTCTCTTGCTTACTTACCTTGTAAATAGATTCCTTGAGTCTTAAGCCAAGGATCTTAATCTTTGGTATTTACAGAGCCTTTCTTCCATGAAGCAGAGTTATGTAGGATGCAGCCAGCAAATGAGCTCTCACCTGGATCTGTCATCATCATCATAGAATTTACTATGGTCTGGTAGTATTCAAAGTGCTTTCTTAAATTAATTTCTGGAAACAACCTCACACATTTGACTCTATGTATTTTTCCACCTCATGATGAGGAAACAGACACAAAAAGGCCAAATGATTTTTTCAAGGACATTCAGCTAGGAAAGGGCAAAGACAGGCACAGATGAAGAAATAATCACAGGCACAAACGAGGTATCTGATAATAGAGATCCTAGGAATCTGTGAATGTCAATATGAATTACAAATATGAAAATTATTTGTTGAATCAACAAAGTGGAAATATAACTATTTCGTCTTAGTTGATTTGGTAATGACGAACAGTCAACATACCTATTAAGTGGTTTTGGTTGAAATAATTTAATTTGTTGTCAATACTAGTTCCTCCCTTTAAATTTAATGATACAGTTCCAACATCTAGATGAACAAATAAAGATAGGAGAAAGAATTCTATATTTTAGTCATTTCTGCTTATGGCCTCAATTTCAGATTCCAGAAATCCATAACTAAGTAGTTATAAAGCAATTACAGTTGTTAGAGTAGCCCAGGATGGCTGGACAAAGTTGAATATTTCATGACTAAAAACAACGACAGCCAGGCACAGTGGCTCACACCTATAATCCTAGCACTTTGGGTGGCTGAGATGGGTGGCTGGCTTAAGCCTGGAGTTCGAGACCAGCCTGGCAGTAAACTGAGAACTTGTCTCTACAAAAGATACAAAAATTAGTTGGTGTGGTGGTGTGTGCTTGTAGTCCCAGCTACTTTGGAGGCTGAGATGGGAGAATCACCTGAGCCCAGGAGATTGAGGTTGCAGTGAGTTGAAATCATGCCACTGCATTCCGTCGCTGCACTCCAGCAGCCTGGGTGACAGAGCGAGACCCTATCTCAAAACAAAACAAATAAATCAATTCTCACTTAAAATAAACATACCTAAGACATCATTGTATATTTTAAATTCTTTCTAATTAGAGCAATGTTACTAAATATATTTTAAAGAGGCTTGTTATAAATGAAATACTTACAAGGTCATTGTACTGAATTCAAAATTTTTGTTATATGGAAGTTGTAGAACTTTGGGATTATGAAATACTAACACAAGTAAAAATATAAAGTCCGATCTTTGATAAGAAGATACTTTGTCTTAGTCAGTTTGGGCTGCTACAACAAAATACCATGGATGTGGTGGCTTCAACAACAGACATTTATTTTCTCACAGTTCTGCAGGCTGGGAAGTCTAAGATCAAGGTACTGGCCGATATGGTTCTTGGTGAGGGCATTCTTCCTACCTGATAGATAGTTACCTTCTTGCTGTGTGCTCATATGATCTTTCCTCAGTACCTGAGCATGGAGAGAGAGAAAGCTCCTGTGTTTCTTCATTTCCTTTGAAGGACATTAATCCCATCACGTAGTCCCCAACCTCATGATCTCATCTAAGCCTAAATACCTCCCAAAGGCCCCACCTCCAAATACCATCAAGATGGGGATTAGGACTTCAACATATGAATTTGGGAGAAACACAGTCAGTCCATTGACACTTCTAGGAAATCTTTTCCATGTAGTCCAGATTCATCTAGTATGCAAACCACACTAGACTACAGAAGTGACTTGAGGGCAAGAAGAAAGATCCTTCTTTCAGACCTTAAACTCTTCATTCACGGGCCCAGGAAGGAGCCCCCAGCATGGAGGATACCCAAAGACTGAACAATAATATGAGGCTTGAGGCTCACAAATAAACCTCATTAAGAGAGAAATGGGAAAAATCAGAGTCAGAGAAAGAAGGAAAAAAGGTATGGCGATGGGTAATGGGATTTGAGGTAGGAAAGGAAATGGAAAGGAGCAGAGCACCAGGAGGGAAGGGGAGGCGAAGGGGGAAGGTCAAAGGAAGAGAGAGGGAAGAAGATGACAAGAGCGAGCACAGTTTCACTTTCTCGGCATTAAAATCCTGAAACGGACACTCTAAAAATAAAAACTACAGGGGGTGGGGATTTTACTTGTAAATAATTTAAAAATCACTGAGCTTCCTGCCATGATAGTGCAGGCTATAGATTCCAACAACCTAAAGTGATTTTAAACGCCCCTCTCTAGAGAATAAGTAAAAATATCCATCTCCCCCATAGAACAAAATTCCCTTTCTTGATGGAACTGAATGGGGTCAGTGGCATTTTTTTCTTGGAATCTTCACCAGCCCAAACTATAGACATAAGCCAACTTTCACAGAGGCTAGAGATTGTTAAGCTGTGGCTTGTCACCTATAATCCATTTTTATAAAATGTGAATGAAGGCTACTATATTGTTAGTGGCCACCTGTGGACATAAAGAATTTATAAGAGAAAAGTCAATAATGTCTTATCATGTAAGCACATCTGAAATACTTACATGATTTCAGTATTAAGTAAACACTAAAGCAAATTTGGTGACTAGTTGTATGTATGATACACATATACATATGCATGTATGTATACCATTTAAAAAGAAACACCAAAAGTGTTTAAAATATACTGATTTTGTGACAGCTGAAGAGCTAATTGTTGCTTTCCACTATTAAAACGGGGTAAATGCCAATAGGAGAGGAATTGCTCAGCTTTAGGAAGGGGTAATTAGGTTTAATGGAACCAGTTGAGAAGAGGAACATTAAGCCTATCGGGAAAAATTTCCTCTCAATGAAAACTATTAGATAATGGAATCACTTCCCAAGAGGAATGCCTGAAATCCTATCACTGAGGATATTTAGGACTCAGCTGGACATTACAAGACATTCCATGTCTCAGACTTTATGCCCTTTTATGTCCAAAATATTTTAGTATTTTATTTGATGAAATATATTCCAATCCTTTCTTCAGGACTCCATATATAAAGAGACTGTATATGTGTATAAATATGCATATATAGTATAAATACATACATATATGTACTATATTTAGACTATATATGTATAGTCCAAATATACACATAAATATGCATATACATATACATACTTACTAAATATACATATACATATGTACTATACATATATAGTCTAAATATAGTACATATGTGTATATGTGTATGTAGAGAGAGATAGGTAGATAGGCAGATTAATTGATAAATAGATAAATAGATATACGGGAGAGAAACAGAAAAAGAATCTTAAGATTCGAGGTTCTTTTCTGTTTGTTTTTAAACTTGCAGGTTACAAATGAAAACACTAAAGACTGTGACTGATGAACAATAAAGAAATGTACTCAGATAACAAGCACCTCCATTTTTCTCATTATACTAATTTCACCCTCAACAGTCAGAAGCAACCAGGTTTGCATTTATTTTCAGTTGGTACTGGTTGCTTCTGAGAACAAGCCCAACTATTAATCTGAAATTTCAATAAAAGCACCAAAAAAAAAAAAAAAAAACCTCAGATGACAAAAATTAAAAATGTTCGGACTCTTAGTGAGAATTTAAGGTTCAATGACTTATCTAACTTTTTCTTGTAAAAAGAGCAATCACTTTCAGAAAACCTATGCCCCCATGGAATGACGCATCCACTTCCTCCTAAACATAGATCACATTATCAGTGTTGCCAAATATATCAACAACCGCCTGACTGTTGAACACCATGTTTATCTAATGGACCATAACAGACAGCGAGAACAAGCACAGTTGGAGACAGCAATCTCTAAAAGTATTTCCAAACCAACACCATTCTTTATTTTTTTTCTTTCCTTTTTCAATTAAGGGAAAGGGAGTTATTAAGCAAGACATACAAAAGCACTGTTAGGATAGCTCCACTGAAACCATTTCTTTCTGCTGAAATGTAAAATAATTCTGGAGGGTCACATTTTTACGTATTCACATGAGAACTAGGACAGAGAAGGAGGAGGGCCGTGGAGTCAAGTTTACATTGGACACCCAGTCCAATCTGTTGTGAATTGCATAGAGAAAATTCCTAAGGACTCCAGAGATAAATTCTCAACTTTTCCCCTCTGCAGAGTGAAACAGTTCAAAGCTGAGGATCAGGATAGGACTGAGAGGGATTTTATTTAAATGCTTGTGAGAAAAATAATGCAATTATCCAAAATGTTTAACATGGTTTAATTTCAGGAATCAGACAAATTTGTTATAAAATGTTGAGAAAATATGGATAAGTCAAAAGGAGAAAATAAACCACATATAATCCAATAATGCAGAGATAAGTGCTATTAAATTTTGGTTTATATTTTCCCAATCTGGTATGTCCTGAAACAGGTATTTTAAAAACAAAATACAATCTTTTTGTATATATAATTTTGTGTAGTAATATTTTTCAATACATACCATATTCTGCACATTTTTCATAACAATATTTTTCTATAACACCATTTAAATTGCTATTTGATACTCTGTTACATCAAGTCCCTCAATTTATTTTTCCAGCCCCATATTGCTGTTACCAAACCTTTGCTATTATTAATAGTTCTGTGATATGTACTCTTACATTGTACTTTTATATGTGACCATAAATATTTCCTTAGAATAGCTTACTTGAAGTGTGTCATAAAATAAACAAAACTCCAAGACTTTGTAACAGAGTGAAAATGCCCTTTATAATGTTTGTAATAATTTTCCTTTCTGCCCACAACAATGTTTATTGTGGTTTTGACAGAGTACCTTTTGTGTATTTGTTTTTGTTGAACCTATCAATCTTGTTTTATGGTTGCTTTCATAAGTTAATATTAAGAAAATTGTCACTATCTAAGATTAAATAAGTAATATATAAATAAGCAAACTATATAAATCAAAAAATTTAAAAGATGAACATTTATTTTCTTCAAGTGGCTTTATACATCTTTTTAAAATATATAATATCTGCATCTTTATTTATTTATAATTTATGTTGATAAATAGTATAAAACAAAATAAGTTGTTACCGAACTTTCTCAATACATTTGTTAAATAAGCCATCTTGATGTGCTGATTTGATTTTATAGCACTGATTTGATGTGCTACCTCATGAAATTATTATATGCACACTATTCTTTATTTAGTTGAATCTGTAAAATTATTATAACCACTTCTTTCATGTGTCTCTAAAGAACCCAGGAGTCGCAATTATTTTACCTGTGCAGGAAGCAGTTAAAGTTGAGCAGCTTTTCATCATCTATGTCTATGTATTCTCAATTATAAAAAAAAAACTTTATTAATCTTCCCTCAAAAATCTTAATCCATGAATAAGAAGAGTGTAGAAATCAGTAAATCATATCAAAAGAGTTTATCCAGCAACCACACTAGGGTGAGGAACCAAATTGCAAGAGAAAAATGTACTCTTATTTAAAGGACCAATAGGGTTTCCATTCTTCTCTTTTTGCTTCCTGTTCTTTCGTTCCATTTCATTAAAAGCAGAGATTCTCAAAGAAGGGTCCCCAGACCAACAGCATCACATGAGTACTTGTTAGAAAAAAATCACCCCAGACCTACTGAATCAACAATGGGGCCCGGAAGCTATGCTTTCACAAGTTTTCTACATGATATTGATGCACACAAAAGCTTGATTTAAAAGAACTTTTTCAAGAAAGAATCTGAATAGAACCCACAGAAAATATTATGGTATTTGTGACACGATGGTACAACAAGCCTTTACTGAGAGATTTAATATAGACCTTTCTCCATTTGTCCTTTCCCCATTTATTATGTATGCATTCATTTATTAAACATTTTTTCTATACCTAGATAAGGGCTGGAAGCTGAGTATGGACACTGAATAAAACAGATCCTTTGCCCTCAAAACATTAGCAATTTATATATGGTTTTGTTCCACCTTGAGGGGAAAAGAAAACAAAAACCTATAACAGAAAAGAAAACTAGACTATTAGTTTTTTCATTTGTCAAGCTTTTTTTTTTAAATACACATGGCTAGTTAAAATAAAGCCAAGTATTCTGCTTCTTAAAATATAAGCTTTCTTGTTGAAAAAACTTGTGATAACATTCAAGATGAGAGCCTACAAAAATAGTACTAAAAGAATCTTAATTAAATTGCATATTACAGGGAGTGAGGTATGGAGTCATTATACTGAAACAATCAATCCAGAAAAAACCCAAGGAAGCTGAAACTTTTGGCAAGAGTAGATAATTGACAATTTAAAGTTATAGTAATGACAGTGATGGATAACTGAGGCATCATTGAAAGGGATCTCTCTGGAAAGGAAGAAGGACCACATGGTGTATAAAAGATTGAGAAACAGCAACAATTTAGATTTGGGGAGTAGATATAAGAAATGGAAGGAGATAGCAGGATGATTTTGAGTATTAGAAACTCAACAAAAAGGCATAACCACAACCTTTTTTAAAGATGAGGTCCAGGACTAACTGACACGTTTGCTTTGTGCTAATTATGTTAAACCATTAGTCTCTCTCCTCTAAGCCTGTGCCTCTTTCCACAGTGAGCAAAGCAATCATTTGTCTTAACATCAAATCTCTTCCTCTTCAGGCTCAGCTCAGGACACACTTTCCCTGACAAACCCCTTCTCCATGCTGACTACACAACGCTTCACCTGGTCTTTTATTCAAACAACTCTTACGATAATTACAGGAGACCCAGTGCAATTTTAATAGCCCAATCCAGATTTATGAATGACACAGTGAGATAAATCAACTCAGCTTGCCCCAAAGGGTAGGCAGTAATCCAGAATGACACAGAAAAAAAAAAAAAAAGTCTCTAGAATGTTCAAGGGGAGACTTGCCGCAGGGTATTTTCCACTCTTAGGAAAAAAAAAAAAAAGCTCTCCACCGCTAATGTCTGATCACACTCCCATATCAGCCAGTATTTGTCCTCTTCACCTAGACAACTTCTCATTCTTCAGAAAGAAATTTAAGCGTCATTTCCTCCATGAAGCTCATTCTAATTTGCTTGGACTATTCAAATTTTCCTGTGAGAGGTTCTTACTGCTTTTGTATCCCTCTTCACAAAACTAACCACAATTATAACTTTACATATATTTATGTGATTAAAGTTCACTTACTTCCCCTTTCCACATCTATTTTTTTCTTTTTTGAATCAGAACCTAAGGTACTAACACATGGCAGCTGCTGACAAATTCTTCAAATACTTGTTGAATGAATAAATGACTATTCACATCCTTGAACAAGTAAAGCAACCTCCCATTCCTGACTTTTAAGGTCTCTTTTACTATTGTTTTCTCTGTCTAGAATATTACTCTCTTGAAATCCATATCTTATTCCCACAGTGCCATCAGCAGCATTTGTCAAATTACCAATAGAGGTCTTTCATCCTTTTTTTTTTTTTTTTAATTTTAAGTTCTGGGGTGCATGTGCAGGATGTGCAAGTTTGTTACATAGGTAAACACGTGCCATGGTGGTTTGCTGCACCTATCAACCCATCACCTAGGTATTAAGCTCAGTATGCATTTGCTACTTTTCCTGATGCTCTCCCCCACCCACCCTCTCCTGACAGGTCTCAGTGTGTGTTGTTCCCCTCCCTGTGTTCATACATTCTCATTTTTCAGCTCCCTCTTATAAGTGAGAACATGCGGTACTTGGTTTTCTGTTCCTGTGTTAGTTTGCTGAGAAAACAGCTTTCAGCTCCATCCATGTCCCTGCAAAGGACATGATCTCATTCGTTTTTATGGCTACATAGTATTCCATGGTGTATATGTGCCACATTTTCTTTAGCCAGTCTATCATTGATGGGCATCCTGTTATTTTAATACAAAAAGCCACTTTTCTTTCTTATAAGTTCTTACGTATTCCCATTTACTATTTGTTTTCTCCCCAACAGAATAAACTTCTATAAGAATAAATACTGACTCCTTCATTTACTACTGTATTTCCAGCATTATACTGTGTTTGAAGGAGTGAAAAAGGAAATTTTTACCACTCCTGTGTTAGAGTAACTGAAGGAGACCCTCACGGGACTGATGTGCACCAGAATTTACCAAACTGACTATAGTAGCCACGAGATAAGGATACTATCTATTTTATGTGGTTCAGACTTGGAGTAACAAGAAGTGAAGTAGCAGAGAGAAGAATAGGGAGGTGCTGTCGTGTATAAACTTGAGGATGTGTTGTCTTTAGCCACTGTCACCAAAGCAGATGACATCTCAAGATTTTAGACACTGAATGGCATGAATGGACAAAGCAAAAAAAAAAAAAAAAAGGCTTTTTCAAGCATAAGCTAATAACTTAATGCTACTATATATTTTTCTGTTAAATTAATATAACTCTAGGCCAAGAGCCCTCTCAAGATACAGGTGATAATGGAAAAAGAACATTGCCTGGTCCCACATAGGTGGTAAATGCAGAGATACTCCACTCACCAAAGTGAGTTCATTGAAAGAGTTATAATCTCACCTCTTCATGACAATTGCCAGGATCTTATGAATATTGTGTGCATTGTGATGTTTATTTTATTTCTCATTGCACTCCATAATGGACCTTGCTGTGTTCTCCCAAAAGTCATAAGTTGAAGTCCTAACTCCCAATACCTCAGAATATTACTGTATTTAGAATGACCTATTTAAGGACATAAAGGTTAAATGAAATTACTGGAGAGGGCCCCAGTCCAGTTTGACTGGTTTCATAGGAAGAGGAGATTAGGACACAAACACACACAGAGGAAAGACCATGTGAACATACAGAAAGAAGACGGCCATTTGCAAGCCAAAAAGAGAGACCTCAGAAGAAATCAATCATGCCGACACCTTGATCTCAGAATTCCAGGCTCCAAAACCATAAGAAAAAAAATTCTGCTGTTTAAGTCACCCAGTCTATGCTATTTTGTTTTGGCAACCATAGCAAACTAATACACACTCTATTTTAAACAGTTTTAATTTATACTTAAAAATTTAATAAAATGCATAATGCCTGAAAAGCCTATTTGCCGATTTATTGAATGAGAAGGGAAAAAAATAGTCAAAGTTAGAACAGATATCAGCAAATATCAACCACAATGTGAAATAGACAAAGTGTTTAGAAGATATTTACTGGCGATATATTTGCCTGAGAAGAAACCCCTATCATTAGGACAGTGGTTCTCCAAGGAAGTATGTAGATTGCACTTCACGTACACTGATACCTGAGAGTACATAATTTGCATATACTGATAAATGAGAAAATACAACTGGAAAGAGAGAGAAAATAACTATGTCCCCAAAGAAGTGACAAGCAGTGGAGATTTGGGAAGATACCGGTGTCAAAAAATAGATTATTTTTGGAGGAGTGGGAAGGAGCAGGAGATCATGAAAATGACAATGAAAAAAAGATCTATGGAAATGACAGAAAAATGAGTCTAAAATGTAAAGTAGAGGCAGAAGAGCAAAGAAAAAAGATGATTATTAGCATCACTGACCCATGGGCAAGGGCCCTAAAACTTTTTAAGGGTCATTAGGAATATCTGAAGTTCGCACATAAAATGCATTGAACACAAACATGAAAAGAAAACTGGAAAACCAAATTTTAAGATACATAGGGTTTACAAATTACGTCCTCTAGTCAACTGTATTTTATAAGTATACAGCAGTTATGTATCAGTTTTATATTACATGGGGAAAAAGAACATTTAACATGCTCGGTATGATTCACGTGGGCATTTAAGAGAGTCAAGGATCTTTGAAGTTTTTTTTAAATTGCCCCAGAAAAAGGTGACAAAGCAATATAGAGGAGAAGGAGGATATGGTAAAGACAGTAAAACTTTATGTAAGGTATGGAATTGTGAGCTTTTTAGCAATTTTTATTGGTACCATCAGACAGTTCCTAGAAGAAAACATTGAGAGAAGTAATAATCAGTGCTGAAAACTCAGACATCATGTTTTACCTTACTTTTTGGCATTATGGTTGCTAAATTATAATGCAAAAGCATATTCTTGGATTAGCAATCCATTTTTTCAAAAAGCACATGGTTATGTCTAAATGATAGCAGGTAAACATTAATTTAACACACTCAGTGAAAGAAATATGCCATCAGAGGAAAAAGCATCATTCACCAATTGCTTGGCATTACGGAGAGAAGTTTTTTCTTACTTTTTCAAGAGATTGAATCACCACTTCCTTTAGAAATGACCTAATAAAACATATTTGGTTGCTGACATCAACATAAATCCATTGCTCAATAAAACATGGTCACTGTTGACCATTAAAAAACAGTGTTTCTGGGGAATGCAAATAAGCAGTTATGTTAGTATCTTCAGAGAAACTTCTATAACACTTCAAATAGAATAAAAGTCTATTGATTAACACTTAATTAAAAAGATAAAGCAACCCAGTGTGATTTCACACTTGAAAGAAGAATTATGACAACTTAATTTAATGCCAAAATATGGAGTTTTATTTTTAATGGAACAGTATGGGAATTTTAGGGAGGTTATAACAAATATTAAAAATCAGGATGTTTATCATATTGACAGGGCATAATAAATTTTTACAACATTCTGCCAGCATGTGAAACCTGAAAATAAATTTGACTAGAAGATAAAAAAGCCTGAGTTTCAGTTCTCAGAAGAGGGAAATCGATTGTTTAAGCCATAAAAATTAAAACCATATCTTAAATTTTCCACCATTAAAGATTCTAAGGCCTGGAAGTATACATTTTCTAACGTGTACAGGTACATCTCTTATGCAGTCAGACTAAGTAAATCCAGTATCCTAAGTACTTTACACAATATGTGTAAATGGTGAATTTCGCAGTTATAGAGTTCAATTATTAAACAAACAACTGGTCTCCTTTCTTGAAACTAAAACTGTCATTCGGTATAAATCTATTACTATATTTTAAGCACAAGTATCATTGCATTCCATCAATATAAAAGAGAATAACTAGTATGCTCTGATTCACACATGAGCATTTCTGGGATCAGAGAATATGGGAAATAAACCTTCACTGTTAATGTGGGCAATATTGCTAAGAGGTAACAATCTCCACCATAATTATACTTTGAGCTTTGCATTTTTAAGCAGTGAATTTTAAAATAATAAATATAACCAATGTGCACATGTCAAGCCTAAAACTCAGTTCTATTTCAGCAATTATACAAGTTGAAATTTATCCTTTTATATGTCTATTTCTGGTATCATAGTGAGAGCACTGGGCTGGACATTCAAATGCAAAACTATTGTCCAAACCTGTTGATTTAGAAGTTGACTCAAGAATTCTAACTAGTCACTTAACTTCTCAGAGCCGATTTCTTCATCTGTAACATAGATATAATTGTACTTACTTACCATAACCTCAGAACAAGATAGGAGAAGCAGAATACAATAGCAAGTATCACAAGTAAAAACTTTGAATCAAATACTAACTAGATGCTCCTAATGGACACAACACATTGGGTAAATGATTTCATCTCATTGGGACTTGCTTATGAAATAACAAGAACAGTAATAATAGCATCACACATGTATATAGCATGAACTACATGCCAGGGAGTGTTGCATGTGTTTCAAATACATTAACCCATCAAATACCCACAATGCATGTGAAAGCTATACTTCATTGCCTAGTAGATTTCAGTCTGTTGAACAAAAGTTGGATAAATAAAACTGAAATATGATTCGAAATACAAGATTTTGGCATTATTTCTGTGTAAGATAAAATACCTAAGTGTCTTTGTAAGGAAAGGAAAGGTAGAAAAAGAGTTAAATTTCTGTATAGGTGGAAAAAATGTGAAAGGCTATTTTGTTTCTAATTTTCGTTAAAAAATAAGAGCAAAAATATATGAACAAGAAAATAAAAAAATGGGCTACTGAGAAATATGTGGAACAGTCCAGCTGTTAGAATTTGCTATTAAACTTGACCTAAAGTAATAAAACAAAGCTTTACATATATGCTTACAGAAGCCTTCGAGTTAAGGGTTCCATTCTAACATTTGTATTTAGTGATGTCTAGTCGCTAATTAGTTAGAGACGCTCTGGAAGTGGGCAGTTCACTGCAGGGTAAATTGTATACTAATAACCTAGGGAGAACCATGACCCATTTTCAGGATTTAACATCAAGAGTGGCAAGAAGGAATAATTATACTGAAATAAACACACACATATAAATGCACAGAGATAATTTTAAAACATTTAATGGTAGTGAAGAGTAAATTATTTGACTCCAACCAGGGATAAGAGCCTTTTGGTAGCTATCACTTACTGCAGTAAATCTGCTGAAGTTTGCATTTCCTGGCTGCTGGCTCTGTTTATTTAAAGTCATTCTGAATGCTCTGCTAGAAAGGATTTCAGTGGTGCTGCCAAATTTTCACTAGATTAAAAATGTGCTCTGCTGATAATATTTTTATAAACACTGCACACTGAACAAGAGCAATGTTCTTTAGATATCAATTTGCTGCTCTTCTACAGCCAGTCTTTCAGCTAGGTCTTGTCAATTGACAGATTCTGTTCAATATGGTTATTTCTGCTGAAATGTACTAGAGAACTTACATCAAAATCCCCTTATGGGTTAAAATGTTGAATTTGGTGTCTCTCTTTAACTAGTACAGCCACATAGACAATTCATCACTGTGAATGCTGGAATGTCTAAATATTTGTTAGAAAAAAAAAATGTCTATAAAGCCAAGGCCTTCAACTTCAGGAAAGGTAACAAATGATTTGATGTCAAATGTGACTTGTAGGAAAGCACTCAGTTTAAAAATATCTACCCTCGACCCTAATGCTCAGGTAGAAATTGCTTTCACTATCATTAAAGTAGTCATAGTGAAGGAATTCTTAGGCTTTCCATTATTTCCTTAGATTTATCCGGGACACAAAAGCCACAGGAGTTTCATTAAAACAAACTTAACTCACAATAGGTTTCATAAGTGGCGGAGAGGAGTCTAATCTGAAAACTAAGGAGTCAGCAAAAGTTAATGGCTGGAGCAAAGGGGAACTCAAATTATTAGAAAAGAAGAGCTTTGACTAAGGAGTAGCAAAAGTTGAGGATAGAAATAGCGGCTATACAATAAGAGATAAAAATACATTTCTATAGGGTTAAAGGCAAGAGAAAATCAAGTAAAGAGGCCAAGTACAAGAAGAAAAAAAGGAAGACAATCCCAGAGGAAAAATATCAAAACAGGTAAATGTGGAAATATCGCTGAGTCCTCCCTCATTGGCAGACCTTTTCCTATGGGTTATCTAAAATTACTTTCAAACTAAAGTTCCTGGACCTCAGGAGACGTCTGAAGCTTTGGCATCAATATAGGTCACATTGCCTGGATCACAGACTGCTGGGAGATAAAAGTGAAGTATTTTAATATTATTTAAATTGTTTATTTTGTTTTTAAAAATACTTATACAGCAAAGAGTAAGCTTACAAGACGTTTTTAAACTAAAATAAATTTTAGACTAGCCCAGGTTCACTTTCTGCTTTTGCCCAGTCTATTTTCTACCCCTCCAGTTAGAGACACTTTGAATAGAACAGAAGGGTAATTATTTCAGCCACTGAAAAGGGAATGAGGTTTAGAGCAAGTTCAAGAAGGGCTTCTTAATTCTTCCCTGGTACTTAGACTTCACTCTGATAGCTATTACTGGCCTTTTAATGGGACTTCATTAGGGAAGACTAGTATAGCCTTTTGACTTTCAACAAAGATAACTGAAAAACACAGTAATCTTTCAATTTATTTCATATATATATATACATATACAGAGAGAGAGAGAAATATATTTTAAAAACAGAAACATTAATTCAATTTTTCTAAACATGAAACAAGATATAGCAGAGAACAAGTGCTAAAAATCAATTCGGGGGGCAGCATTTTAAGTGATGTTTTTCTTCTAGATTTAGTTAATAAGTTATAAAAAGTTATCCCCATTGACCCTAAGAAGATTGAATAGGGGACGCTGATGAGCAGACATGACCTAATTCCAATCCAATCTTACTTCTTCTTGTGAAGGTTAAGCACCATCCTTAGAAAAGAATTTCAACTGTATCAACAATTGGGGTTCAGGCTTGTTTGGTTTATTTGACTACAAGCAACCTAACAGAAGCCAAATGCCTAATGTGGAAGGTGAGGAAAAAGGGAAGGGAGTTTCTATGAGGCTCCAGGGAGCAAGTTCATGAAAAATAAAGAGGTCTAGCACATTGAGTCAGATTCTGGAATGGGGTTTGAGGATTGCAGAGACAAAGAGTACAAATAGCTGCCCACCCTGAATTATATAAGGCCCTGTGGAGTGTAAAACTGAGTATGAATAAAGTTTAACAAAAGCAATAACACTTTGAGGCCCAAGCTACATTGCAGTGGAGACCCTTTTGAAAGACCCTACCATAGCAGAGAAGAGCCAGTGCCCCCACCTGTTTACAGAGGGACAGTAAAGTGTTAACAAGCAATCAATGGGCTTGTTGCCCAATGTGCATAGAGACCAATGCCATGACACCAGCTTTCGAGAAAAGAAAAGCTTTACTATCAGTTAACTGGCAAGGAGACAGGAGAAGATGCTCAAATGTGTCTCCCTGAGCTGGGGTTTGAATCGACTTTTATAAGCATAAGGTAATGAAGTGCGATCTGATTGGATCTTACAATGAGGTGATGCTGGGAGGCATGATCTGACTGGATCCTGCCATGGAGTCATTTCACAACTCAGTCTCATTGGATGCTGTATCTTGCCATGGGGTGGCAGAATGGGGCTTCTTAATTCAGTCTCCCCTCCTTGGTCTGAGCACTTATGTTGCCCCTGTGGTTGCACACTTGGTTCATCTGGGCATGCTCAGGTTATGTGACCTTCAACCTGCGGGGTCCACGGCAACTGAAAAACAACTCACAACTTTGTTACATAAAAGTTGAACCAGATTGTTGTGATCTGGTTACAGAAGCAATCCTATTTAGAGTATAACAGCACTGCTTTAAGTAGTGGCCAAAACAAAAGTAACTAGAATGTGTCCTTGAATAGCTTGCCAAGTGATCACAGTGGCCCTAGGGAATAGTACAGCATCAGCCTAAAACAGTGACAAAGTGACAGCAATACCACTGGGAGCTGCTTACAAAGCAGACTAGACTGCAAGATATCAGAGAAACGAGGAAATTGTGATGGGTGGAGCTAGAGTCCTTGCAAACTGATGGTTGAGAAATAGCCAGATAGTAAAAGCCAGGTACGCATATCTACACCTCATTGTACCCGCAACCTAGAATATACTCTGGGAGTATTTGGAAAAAAGAGAAAGGAACCAATATGAGACATTGCAGAGACAGAATTGAAAAAAACTCAAAAAACAATAGAAGAACAATGATAAGAACTCCAAGATGACAGTGACGTCTTGAGTCAGAGTCTCTGATGGGAGATTGGGAAAATTGTTTTTAAAACATGTAATATTAAATATAAGGGTTTATTGATTCAATGTCATCTGGTTTTCTGATTAGTATACAATACAATCTGTCTCAAAACAAATCTCCTACTCTTCCATCTAAATGTATGTTTCCTTTGTGTTTCTCTGTATTCTCTTGGGCACTCAGATTCAGGACTTTACCATCATCCTGGACCAGTTCCTCCTCCATGTCACTCATATTCAGTATCTGAACTCCTTGATTCCACTTCAAAACTGTCTTATGTTTGTCCTCTTTTCTCCGTTCTTATTGTTCAGTTTACAGAACATGACATCAGGAGTGGCTTTAAAGTCAGTTATTTACTAATCATCCCCAAACTTAACTAAACACTCAAGCATTATTATCTCTGATTATCCAAAGCATATATTTTTTATGACCATTAGTGCTTTGTATTTATATTAATTTCTGTGGACTTTTCAGCTCCTCTATTAGACTATAAGTTTGTGGGAAGAATCTGTAATGAATCATTTTTAATGGGCTTGTACATGGTAGCCTAACATGAGTTAAATGAGGGCTGAAAAGATGAATAAATGACATTCTAATCATCTGTAAGGCTAAATATTAGGTAATGTGATAAAAAAGAATGTATACATTTTTAGGACATTATTTCTAATATTTGCACAGACTTTCATAAATTCTTCAAATAAACACTCATTGTCATCATTCTCCTACCTACAGATATCTAGGAGGGCTTATATGCATATACCCACACATACATATTATGCTAGGCTATGTTAACAAGACAGCATTTAATAGCATTAGACTTCATCAAAAGACTTGAGTGTTAATTCAGCTCTGTCAATTACTCGCCATATAATCTGGCTTAGTTATTTTACCTCTCTAAGCCTCCAGTTCTTCTTATGTAAGTGATTTAACTTCTAGAATTGTTTTGAGGCTAAAATGATTTGACGAGTAAGAAAGCATAGTCTGTTCCAAATAGATCTAATACTGCAAATGGAAATTTTTGTATATTATCCTTCTTCCTTTTATTTCTTCCTTTTATTGCCTTCTCCCTTCCTCTCACTCTCCCTCTGTCTCTCTATTTCTTCAAGCTACTGTTTAATGTACTAGAATAAACACAGGACTAGGAGCCAAAAGACTTGTGTTCTACAGTTTAATAGTTGAGTGACCTTGGGCAACGCACTTAGTGTTTACAAATCTGTTTCCTTTTCTATATAATTTTTTAAAAAATGGATGTGGAAATGCCACGAAAGCTATAAATCTTTATTAATCTATAAGGTTTTATTAGGTTTAAAAAAATAACATGAGGTCACTATTAGTGCCCCAGTTGTTTGTAATACCTTCTCTTGAGATCACGTTCTTGACCTTGGGTAAAACACAAACAGGATTTTTAACAGATTGCATTCCTTCAGGAAAATCTGAAACTGGGGTTTGGTTTACAATACAGAGACCTTCATATAAAGCAATTGAATTAATGGAGCATAGATTTGTGAGGCTAATGTACAATTCCTTCGAAGTAATTCTCATTTGCCTTTGAAATATTTTGGGTAACTATACCTAAACACTGATACATAAATACTGTGAGAAGTAACGAAAATTCACACCCTGAATAATGCAAGCACCCTGAGGCAGTATGACTAAGGAAAAACAAATGTTCCACATTATCCGTTTTATTCCATTGTTCAGAATCTTCCTCGTCCCTGAGTATTCTAGAGACAGGTGGACTTCCAAGACATATGGTAATAGAGCACCAGCCTGGTTGAGCCCTACTTTCATACTTTCTCAGAATTATAACAAATGCTTTCCTACTAGTTGCTGGAGCCATGAGAGAAAAAAAAAAATCAAGTGAAAATTAGAAAGAAAAAAAAAATCCAAAGTACTTTATTGTTTAGTGTACTTAATTTCATCAATAAAATCTGAAAATAGGAGCTGTCAGATATGCAAATATGCAAGAATTGGCCAGTATTTCACTTAGCTCTTCATAAAATTTTTGCATGTTCTGGCAAAGATTGTCAAATCATTCTAGCTGAAAGAAAACTAATTTCCACAAACTGCTATTTGCTATATTCTTCCAAAAGTCTGTCATTACCACCTGTACACAGTAGCTAATTATCTCCTGTCTGTTGTTTAAATAAATGTATTTTGTTTACATTCATCAGTACCACTAAGAGGTCTTTAAAAATAATTGATCACAAAAAACTTGAATTTGAAAAAAAACTTGTAGAAAGTAAGTATAATTTAAAGGAAGGATGGTAGCTTAAAGGACTGTGAGAGAAAAAGACGTAGGAGGAGAGGAAAGGAACAGATAAAGATACATTCATATATTACTTATATATTATTCATATCATATATGCAGCCATTTTGTAAAAGGTGAAAATAGGCTCACAGGGGAAAATAAAACATACTCTTTTGTTGTAAGTTGTGACTGTTAGGAGGTTTTTTTTTTTTTTTTTTGAGACGGAGTCTCGCTCTGTCTCCCAGGCTGGAGTGCAGTGGCGCAATCTCGGCTCACTGCAAGCTCCGCCTCCCGGGTTCACGCCATTCTCCTGTCTCAGCCTCCTGAGTAGCTGGGATTACAGGCGCCTGCCACCACGCCCGGCTAAGTTTTTGTATTTTTAGTACAGACGGGATTTCACCGTGTTAGCCAGGATGGTCTCGATCTCCTGACCTCGTGATCTGCCCTCCTCGGCCTCCCAAAGTGTTTTTGTTTGTTTTTTATTTTTTAGGTTTTTTTTTTTTTTTTGAGGCATAGTTTCACTCCTGTTGCCCAGGCTGCAGTGCAATGGCACTATCTCGGCTCACTGCAACCTCCACCTCCCAGCTCCAAGTGATTCTCCTGCCTTAGCCTCCCAAGTAGCTGGGATGACAGGCGCCGGCCATCACACCCGGCTAATTTTTGTATTTTAAGTAGAGATGGCGTTTCACCATGTTGGCCAGGCTGGTCTGGAACTCCTGACCTCAGGTGATCTGTCCGCCTCAGCCTCCCAAAGTGCTGGGATTACAGGCGTGAGCCACCACGCCCACCGTGGTTAGGAGTTCTTTGAGAATAATGCATGATACACTCATCACTTGAAGGAAGGTCCTAGATTTGCATTAAACTGTGACATGAGTGAGAAAGACAATTTTGTGTGAAGGCACTGAGATATTCTGGTTATTTTTTAACACAACCAAAATTAAGTACACTGAAATATATAACAAGTAAATGCTAACTCATAAAGTGAAAATCTTAACTGCTGTAGAAGTTTAAAGAAGATGGACATCTGTTAACATCTCAACATTATGAACTCGAGTACTCCATACAGACTTACTTTCTCACACTGTTTTTAAATGAGCTGCAGCAGTCAAGAGGAAAACATGGAAGAGAAAGAAATCAAGCTGGACATTGGAGGTAAACATGTTGTAAATAAGTGGTAACATTGGTATTGATCTAATTATACTGTTTTCCTTAGAAAGGAAAGAAGACTTAGACGAAATATTATGCCTTTAATTTGAAAGGCACGTACACAAATCTCAAAGCTGGGAACCACACTAAATCTTTTCATGTAGGAAAAAGGCAAGGATGTAGCAATAAAGAAGTTTGGTTAGATTAAGTCAATGGATGGGAATTAAACGTACAGCTTTTGGTAGACCCATAAGGCATTTCTCAAAAATACTATTCAAAATCATAGTCCTAGTAGCACAAGTTCTGGGCTACTATGGATGCCCAAAATCATGCAGAAAAAAATCATTGCTGGCAGCTCTCTGAAAATATCAACTTTCTATGATAACAAAATAATAATTTCCAACTTCGATCATCCTGTTCTGTGTGAGGATTTTTAAATGACTCTTCTACACAGGAAATCAATGTTAGTAGAAGTCTTTAGGATGATTTCTTTGGATTTCTGTCCACATTAATAATCTCATTCTCAAGCCCCTCTCCCTTCTCCTACCCAACTCTTAGATTCTTTATCCCCTTTAACATTTTGTGCATATATCTATCTTGGAAATTATATTTTTGTAAACTTTTTAATTGAAATGTAAGTATATAAATCTTAAATGCACAACCTGAAAAATTTTTATTAAGTGAATATCTCACTTAATAAAGTGTAACCAACACCTAAATGAAGCAATAGAATATTACCAGAATCAAAGAAATCTCCCTCATTCTGCCTTCCTAAGAAGTAACCACTATTCTGATGTTTATCACAAAGATGTAGGTCTGCTTTTAATCTTTATGTGAATGAAATCACACAATATGCATTTTGTGTGACTGACTTCATTTGTACAATATTATCCATTGAGATAAATCCATGTAGCATATTCCCATTGTATGACTATACCAAAAATTTTTCACTCACTCAACCGCTAAGTGGATATTGTTGCTAAGCCCGGTTTTCAGCTATTAGCAATAAAATAGCCATCAACATCATTGTACATATATTTTTGTGTATATATGGACACATTTATGTTAGAAATATATTGAGAAGTGAAAATGCTAAATTGTAGGATATAATTATAATTAACCTTGGTAAATAATTTCAAAGAGTTATCCAAAATAGTTGTACCAATTTAATCTCCAATCATGTATTAGAGTTTCAATTTCTCTATGTATTTGCTTATATTTGGTATTGTCAGGGCTTTTGTTTCTTTGTTAAATTTTAGTTGTTCCAGAGAGCAGGTATTGGATTCTCAGAATGGTTATTATTTGCATTTCTCTGATGACTGATGATGTTGAAGAGCTATTTATATGCTTCTTGGTCAACAGGGTGTCCTTTTATGTAAAACACTTCTTGAATTTTTTGGTGATTCTTAATTGAGTTGTCTGATTTTTTAATCTTTGTTATTTTAAATTTCTTAATATGTTCTGTATGCAAGTGCTTTATTGGAAATATCCATTGCAAATAGATTCTTTATGGTTTACCTTTTCATATTCCTAATGATTTGTTTGGATACACTTCTACTGCTCAATATTTCCTTTGTAATGTTTCAGGGGGGTCCTTTTTGTCCTCAATTGAAACTCATTGCCTCATCCTAAATTAAGAGGGTTTTAAAAAAATTTTTCTTCTAGGAGTTCTATTGATTTATGGTAAACAAATAGATCTACAACTGGTATGGAAGTAATTTTAGGGTATGAAATATTTCCCTATGTAGATATCTAGTTGATAACTACACCTCTTATTTAAAAGAACATCCTTTTTTGCATTGTATTGCCATGGAAAGTTTGTTATACATTAGGTAACTATGTGGAAGTCTTTTTCTTTGATCAATTCCACACCACACTGTACTGAGTATTTTAACTCTATAAAGCTTGATATCGAGTCATGTAAGCTCTCTAACTTTCATCTTACTCTTCCTCAAGACTAAGCTACTCTTCTTTTCCTCTTTGCATTTTATTGTGAATTTTATAATACATTTCTCAACTCCTCCAAAATTACCTGCTAAGGTTTTTATTGGAGCTGCAGTGAGTCCACAGATGCATTTGGAGAATATTGTTATCTTTACAATAGGAAGCCATCCAATTTCTGAATATAGAATATCCCTCCATTTATTAAGGCACTTTAGCTTTATAGATTTTAATGTAGAAATATTTCACTCCTTCAGTAAAATTTATTCCTAGATATTTGGTGTGTTTTAGAAGATATCATGAGCAATAAATTTTAAAATATCATTTTCAAATTGTTTACTGTTACCATATAAAAGCACGTTTTTTTTAGAGACGGAGGAGTCTCACTCTGTTGCCTAGGCTGGAGTGCAGTGGCACGATCTCGGCTCACTGCAACCTCTGCCTCCCAGTTTCAAGCAATTCTCCTGCCTCAGCCTCCTGAGTAGCTGTCACTACAGGCACACGCTGCCACGCCCAGCTAATTTTCTTTTAAATATTTTTAGTAGAGATGGGGTTTCACCGTGTTGCCCAGGCTGGTTTCGAACTCCTGAGCTCAGGCAATCTGCCCGCCTCGGCCTCCCAAATGGCTAGGATTACTGCACCCCGCCAAAAGCACCATTTTTAGTTACATTTTCAAAAATTAAAATCAACTTTATTAAGGTATTATTTATATAACATAAAGTGTATCAACTATATGTGTACAGTTTGAAAATGTTAACAAATATCTATATACATATAAACCTGACCACAATCAAGATTTTTCATTGCTTCAAGAAGTTCCCTACTGTACCTTTGCAACCAGTTCTGCTATTCTTTGCCCCAGATATTCACTGATCTGCTTTCTATCATAATAAATTATTTTTGTCTGTTCTTGAATTGTATGCAGATAAAATACACAGTATACTTTTTTGTGTCTGATTCCTTTCACTTATAAAAATGTTGTTGGATGTTTTATTGCTGGGTAATATTCCATTCAATGGAGTTACCAAGACTTGTTTATCTGCTCAAATGTGAATGGATATTTTGGCTGTTTCCATGTTTGAAAATTATGAATAAGGCTACTCTGAATCTGTGGACTTCCAGCTCCAGCTCTGACACACAAACAGACTGGATGTTGTCACTTACATTATTACAAAAAATAAGCTGAAAAAACTGAAAATAAATGACCTTTGATCACTGGAGAACTGAGATTGCAGGGCAAACAGGGATCACCTCAAAATCTGGGGCAATAGGTACATATAGAAATACACAGCTGAGATCTGTTTACCTGGAACATTTCCAGAGCCCAGAGCTTTATGTTTGCTTAGGGAAGGGAATTCCTCCCACTCCAGTTCTCATCAGTCTTCCTGGCTCACTTAAGGGGGTAAAAAACATAGTTAACAGGGGTGAGGGCTTCAAACAAATAGGCTGGGAATGCTATAGCCAGAAAAGTAAGCAGGTGATGTCAGGGGGAGAGGGTAGATATACCACTGGGGAAACATTTGTGAATATCACAGCACCAAGACACAAGCATTCTAAAAGACTGAGACTTAACCTTAAGGTAATCAGATGTTCCACCTTACCATCACACTAACAAGGCCTCAGTATGATAACAGCAGATTAAGGCTAGAAGAGTTGTAAGACACAAACTTTCTCTTATGGGGAGTACTTAGGACAGTCCAAAGTCAGCAGGAGACTAAAACAAGCATACTACGATAATTTGAAACTCTGGCAACAACAGCTATAGCAAACATTAAACACAGCCCAATGTCTCATACTTAACATAAATTAATACATTTCTTTTATTATTACCCAATATAAAATGTCTGGTTTTCAAAATAAATTGCAAGGTGCCCCAGAAGACAAGAAAAAAACATTCTGAAGAGACAAAACAAGCATCAGAACTAGACTCAAATGTGACACACAGATGGGAATTTAAAATAACTAGAATTAATATGTTAAGGGCTCCAGAAGATCTTGCAAGGCTAGATGAGTAATGAAAATTCAAAAAGAAATATAAGAATGAAAACACTAGAATAAAAATGAAGAATATGTTTGATAAGCTCATCAGTTGATTTGACATGGTTTAAGAAAGAATCAATGAGCTTGATGATAGGTCAAAATAACCTTCCCAAATTGCAACACAAAGAGAAAAAGAATGAAGGAAAACAAACATAAAAAATGCAAGAACTATGAGAATATATGAAAAAGTGAAACATTTTTAACTGGAATATATTTAAAAAAGAAAAAGCAGAATAAATATTTGAAGTAATATTGGCCAAGAATTTTCCAAAACTAATGACAGACATAAAACCACAAATTTAGGAAGCTGACAGAACAACAAGCAGGATAAGTAATAATAACAACGACAATAAAATCTCACACCTAGAGACATCATATTTAAAGCCAAAAAAAAAAATCATGAAGAACCCAGATGGTGAGTGAGGAACCTCACCTATATGGATACAAGAATTATAGTGAACTTCTTTACAAAAACCATCAATGCAAGAAGAGAGTAAAGTAAAATATTGTAAATGTTGAAAGAAAAATAACACCAACCTACAATTCTATATTCAGCAAAATTATCCTTCAAATGTAAAGGAAAAATAAAAATACTCTCAGATAAACAAAAATCTGAGAGAATTTGTTACCAGCAGACCTGCCCTGAAAGAAATTTAAAAGGAAATTCTTGAAACAAGAGGAAATTATACAGTTAGAAACTTGGATGTACATAAAGAAAGAAAAAACACTGGAAAAGGAATAAATAAAAGTAGACTAAAATATATTATTTACTTTTCTTATTTTAATTAATCTGAAAGATAACTGTTTAAATCAATAATGGTAACACTGCATTAGTGATTATAAAATGTGAACAAGTAAAACAAAAGATGACAATGCTGCAAGGGACAGGAGGCAGTAATTGGAAATACTCTTTTATAAGGTACTTGTTCTGCAGATGAAAAGGTATAGTGTTACTTGAAAATAAATTTACATTAGTTAAAGACGTATATTGTAAACTCCAGAGGAACCACTAATGTTTTTTGGAAAAAATTATAATTGTTCCACTGAAAGAGGAGACATAATGGAATCATTTTATATGTCAGTTAAAATCAGAGAAGATTAAAAAAAAAAAAACCTCTGGCCACAGATAGAGAATAGTTACAAACATCACTTATATAATAAAAATATATTGGCCAGGCGCAGCGACTCACACCTGTAATCCCAGCACTTTGGGAGGCCGAGGTGGACAGATCACGAGGGCAGGAGTTCAAGACAGGCCTGGCCAACATAGTGAAACACCATCTCTACTAAAAATACAAAAATTAGCCGGGCATGGTGGTGCATGCCTGTAGTCCCAGCTACTCGGAAGGCAGAGGCAGGAGAATCGCTTGAACCCGGGAGGTGGAAGTTGTAGTGAGCCCAGATCACACCACTGCACTCCAGCTTGGGCAACAGAGTGAGACTTCATCTCAAAAAGAAATAAATAAATATACATATATATATATATGTATACATATATATATATATATAATCACATTAAATGTGAATACTGTAAATATGCCAATTAAAACAAAGAGATTGTCAGAGAGGATTAAAAAAATCAAGACCTATGATATAGCTTGAATGTTTGTACCCTCCAAATCTCATGTTGAAATGTGCTTCACAATGTTAGAGGTGGGGCCCAGTGGGAAGTGACGGGATCATGGAGGCAGATCCCTCGTGAATGGCTTAATGCCATCGCTTTGGTGATGAGTGAGTTCTGGCTCTGAGTCCACATGAGATCTGGTTGTTTAAATGTCTTTGGCACCTCCTCCCCTCTCTCCTACTCCTGTTCTCACCTTGTGATGCACCTGAGGCCCTTACGAGTAGATGCCAGTGCCACATTCTTCCTGTACAGCCTGCAGAACTAGGAGCCAATTAAACCCCTTTCCTTTAAAAATTACTCAGCCTCAGGTGTTTCATTATAGCGACACAAGAACAGAGTGATACAACCCAGTTATATATTGTCTACAAGAAACCCATTTGAAATATAGTCAGATAGGTTAAAGGTAAAGAGATAGAAGGCATACCATCCTAACACTAATTGAAAGTAACCTTTTAGACAAAGTGTATTTCAAAACAAGAAAAATAATCAGGGATAAAGAGGGACATTACATAATGATAAAGGGGTTAATTCCCCCAAGAAAACACAGGAATACTAAATGTCTATGCAGCTAAAAATACAGCATCAAAATATGTGAGGAAAAAACGGATGGAACTGAAAGGAAAAATAGACAAGGCCACTATCATATTTGGAGACTTCAACAACCTTCTGTCAGTAATTGATAGATCAAGCAGGCAGAAAATCAGTAAGAATGTAGTTGACCTGAACACACCATCAATCAATTTGAATATTCCTTCCTACAGCAGCAGAATACACATTATTCTCAAGCTCACATGGAATATTCACAAAGATAAACCACATTTAGTCCAGAAAACACATATTAACACATTTAAAAGGATAGAAATAATACAAAGTATAGATTATCAGACAACCACGGAATTAAAGTAGAAATCAATAACAGAAAGATAGCTGGAAAATTCCCAAATATTGGACATTAAACAATACACTTTCAAATAACCCAGGGGTCAAAACAGAAGTCTCAAGAGGCATTAAAAATATTTTTAAATTAATGAAAACTTACCCAAATTTGTGGAATACAACTTAGAAAAGAAGAAAGCTCTAAGATCAATAACCTAAGCTTCCACCTTGGGAAACTAGAAAAAGGATAATTTGTTAGTCACTAAAGTAAGCATGAGAAAATGTATAATGATAATTAGAGGAGAAATCAATGAAATTGTAATCAGGAAAACAATAGAATAAATCAACACAACCAAAAGCTGCTTCCTCAAAAACATTAATAAAATTAATAAAACTTTACTTGGGCTAACGAAGAAAAAAATAGAGAGCACACAAATTACCAATATCTAAAATGAATAAAACTACTATAAACGTTTTTGTACAAGTTTTTATAAACACATATATTTTCATTTCTCTTGTGTATATAGCTTTGAACAGAACTGCTGGATTTTACTAACTGTTATGTTTAACTTATAAGAAACTGCCAGCCGGGCGCAGTGGCTCAAGCCTGTAATCCCAGCACTTTGGGAGGCCAAGGCGGGCGGATCACAAGGTCAGGAGATCGAGACCATCCTGGCTAACACGGTGAAACCCCGTCTCTACTAAAAACACAAAAAAATTAGCCGGGCGTGTTGGCGGGCGCCTGTATTCCCAGCTACTCGGGAGGCTGAGACAGGAGAATGGCGTGAACCCGGGAGATGGAGGTTGCGGTGAGCCGAGATCGCGCCACTGCACTCCAGCCTGGCGGACAGAGAAAGACTCTGTCTCAAAAAAAAAAAAAAAAAGAAACTGCCAAAAGTTTTCCAAAGTGTTTGTATCATTTTATACTCTCTGAAACAAAAGACAGTTTTAATCTTTGTCAGCACTTGGTATTGTTAGTCTTTTAAATTTTAGTCATTATAGTGAGTAAATAATGGTATTAGTTTGATTTTCATTTAAATTTCCGACATTAATATAGATGTTAAGTATCTTATGTGTATATCAATCATTTGTATATCTTCTGTTAGAAAGTGTCTAATTCTTGCTCATTGTTTTTTGGGTTGGGCAGAATTTAATTTGTCACACTCAGTTAGTTATATGTTACTTTACATAGCTTAGCTCTAAATACTTTATATAGTCATTGGTATTATTTTAAATAGTGCCCTATTTGCTCTTACATTTTTTTAATCTGCTTTTTTCACTTTTATTTTACATTTAGTGGTACCCATGCAGGTGTCATATAGGTAAATTGCATGTTGTGAGGGTTTGGTGTACAGATTATTTCATCAGCAACATAGTACCCAATAGGTGGTTTTTTGATCCTCACCCTCTTCCCACTCTCCACTAACAAGCAGGCCCTAGTATCTACTATCTATTGGTCCTTTCTTTGTATCCATATGTACTCAATGTTTAGCTCCCACTTATAGGTGAGAACATATGGCATTTGGTTTTCCATTCCTCTGTTAGTTTATTTAGGAGAATGACCTTCAGCTCCACCTGTGTTGCTGCAAAGGACATGATCTCATTCCTTTTTATGGCTGAGTAGTATTCCATGGTGTATGTGTACCACATTTTCTTTGTCCAGTCCACCAGTGATGGACATTTAGGTTGATTCTAGGTCTTTCTATTGTGAATATTGCTGCAATGAACATATCCATTTATTTGTCTTTATGGTAGAATGATTTACGTTCCTTTGGCTATATACCCAGTAATGGGATCATTGGATTGAATGGTAATTCTGTTTTTAAGTTCTTTGAGAAAGTGACAAACTGCTTTTCACAATGGTTGAACTAATTTACTTTCTCACCAGAAGTGAACTGTATAAGTGTTCCTTTTCTCTGCAACCTCACCAGCATCTGTTATTTTTTGACTTTTTAATAATAGCCATTTTGACTGGTGTGGGATGGTATCTCATTGTGGTTTTGATTTCCATTTCTGTAATGATTAGAGGTGTTGAGAATTTTTTCATATGCTTCTTGGCCATGTATATTTTCTTTTGAAAAGTGTACATTCATGTCCTTTGCCCACTTTTTAATGAGTTATTTGTTTTTGCTTATAAATTTGTTTAAATTCCTTATAGACTGTGGATATTAGACCTTTGTCAGATGTATATTTTGCAAATATTTTCTCCCATTCTGTAGGTTGTCTGTTTACTCTCGATAGTTTCTTTTGCTGTTCAGAAGCTCTTTAGTTTAATTAGGCCCCATCTGTCAACGTTTGCTCTTGTTAAGATTGCTTTTGTTGTCTTCATCACAAAATCTTGCCAGGTCCTATGTTCAAAGTGGTATTTCCTAGGTTATCTTCCAGGATTTTTGTAGTTTTCGGTTTTACATTTAAGTCTTTAAGCCATCTTGAGTTGATTTTTGCATATGGTGTATGGAAGGAGTATCATTTCAATTTTCTGCATATGGCTAGCCAGTTATCCCAGCAGCATTTATTGAATAGAGAGTCCTTTCCCCATTGCTTGTTTTTGTCAACTTTGTCAAAGATCAGATGGTTATAGGTATGTGTCTTTAATTCAGAGTTCTCTATTCTTTCCCATTAGTTTGTGTCTGTTTTGGTACCAATACTATGCTCTTTTGGTTACTGTAGCCTTGTAATATAGTTTGAAGTCAGGTTATGTGATGACTCCAGCTTTGTTCTTTTCCCTTAAGATTGCCTTGGTTTGGGCTCTTTTTTGGTTCCACATGATTATAAAGTAGTTTTTTTTTTCTAATTCTATGGAGAATATCATTGGTAGTTTGATAGGAATTGCACTGAATCTATAAATCTGTGAATCTATACATACTGCTTTCAGCAGTATGGCCATTTTAATGATATTGATTCTTCCTATCCATAAGCATGGAATGTTTTTGCATTTGTCTGTGTCATCTCTGATTTCTTTGAGCAGGTTTTTGTAATTCTTGCAGCGATCTTTCACTTTCCTGGTTACTTGTATTCCTAGGTATTTTATTCTTTTTGTGGCTATTGTGAATGGGATTGCATTCTTGATTTGGCTCTCAGCTTGGACATTCTTGATGCTTAGGAACGCATTCTTGATTTTTGTACATTGATTTTGTGTCCTGAAACATTGCTGAAGGTGCTTATGAATCTAGGAGAGCAGAGACAAGGGGGATTTCTAGGTATAGAATCATACAGTGTGCAAAAAGGATTAGCTTGACTTCCTCTCTTCCTATCTGGCTGCCTTTTCTTTCTTTCTCTTGAATGATTGCTCCAGCTAGGACATCCAGCACTATGTTGAATAGGAGTGGAGCAAGGGCATCCATGTCTGTACTTTTTTTTTTCTTGCCCCGTTGCACTGGCTAAGACTTCTAGCACATGGCTGAGCAAAAGCAGTGTCAATGTTCATCCTTCTCTTGTTAGAAAGAAAATATTCACTTTATTAGCATTAGGTATGATTTTAGTTGTAGGATTTTTATAATTCTAATTTGTTATATTCAACAAATTACTTTCTAGTCCTAGTTTGCTGATTGCTGAGAGGTTTTGTTTTGTTTGTTTTAAACAAGAGGGTTTTGGATTTCATCAAATACTTTGTTAATATCTACAGATGATCTAGAAGTATCTCCTTTATTCTTTTAATATAATTTAACTTTGAATTAAATTGAATTTCCATAATAAACTCCACCCTGGTGATAAAGTTTTATCCTTCTTATATATTGCTGACTTAACTTGCTAAAATTCTGTTAAGTATATTTGCATCTATATTCATGAGAGATATTGATCTCTATTTGTCCTTTCTTGTAATATGTATTCCTGGTTTTAGTAACAGAGCAATGCTGGTCTCACAAAATCATATGGGACATGTTGCCTCCTCTTTGATTTTCTGAAAAAGTTAGTGTATGATTAGTATAAAATATTTTGTGAAATAATTGATAGAATTCACTGCTGATGATCTTTGGACCTAGAGATTTTGTTACTGAACACTTTTTAGTTGCAAAAAATTTCGATATAGGGCTAGGTTTATTGGATTTTCTCTTTTTGTTTTGGATTATCTTGGATAATTTGTATTCTTCAAATAATTTTTTCATTTTGCTTCTTACTCTTATTTCTCAGTTGTCAAATGTATGGAGATAAATTTGTTGATAGCATTAGCCTATTCATGTACATAGGCTGTTTTTATAAATCCTCACTACAGGATTTATAGTGAGGTTCTGCTGTTTTATTCCTCTCACTGGTAACGTCTGTCTCCCCCTGAACTTTTTCTTCCTATAGCTACTAAGATTGAGATTAATCAATGTCATTGAGTTTATCAGAGAACTACAACTTTATTTTGTTAATTTTCTCTATTGTTTGTTTTCATTCTATTTCATTCATCTCTGCTCTTTGTTAATTCTTTCTTGCTACTTAGTTTGAATTTCCTTTGTTCATTTTCTAATTTATCTCAAGTGGAACCTTAGTTTTTTAAATTTTAAAATCCTTTTTTCCTTTCTAATATAAGGATTTAAAGCATAAATTTTCCTCTAAACCTTACTTTATCAATAGCTCATGAAATTTTATATATTTTGATTATCACTATTGATTAAAAATATCTTCTAACTTTTATTGCGATCCTTTTCTTTGTTCTATCAGTTATTTAGAAGTGTGTCATTTAATTCCAAATATTTGGAGTTTTCTAAGTGTTTTGTTATTGATTTTTGAAAATATTTTGTCACTTTCAAAAAATATTTTATATTATTTCAATTCTTCTAAGTTTTGGAGGACTTGTTCTATAGTCTACTATTTTGGTGAAGGTTCACTACGCAATTACAAAGGATGTATATTCTGTTGGTAGTGGTTCCCACAAATGTTAAAAAGGTCAAGTTGGTTCATAGTGTTGCTCATATTATTTCTATCCTTATTGATTTTCTGTTTATTTGTTCTATCTATACTGAAAGATGAAAGTAGAATCTCCTATTGTGATAATTGTCTATTTTTCTTCTATTTTATCAGGATATATCTTTCTAAATTTCATATACTTTGAAGCTCTTTTGAGGTGCATACACATATGGGATTGATGTATTTTATGATAAAATAGTCCACTTCATCTCTGGTAATTTTCTTGTCCAAAGTCCGTATTCTCTTATATTAAGATAGTCATTCTACTTTTCTTATAATTAGTGCAAAAATCATATATTTTTTACCAAATTTTAATCTATCTGAATCTTTATATTTAAAGAGTTGTTTCTATAGGCAGCATATAGTTGAGTCTTGCTTTTTATTCAGTCTGTCTATCTCTGCCTTTATCTTTTGTGCTTATCCTTTGCTTTTTTTTTTTTTTTTTTTTTTGGGACAGAGTCTCGCTCTGTGGCCCAGGCTGGAGTGCAGTGGTGTGGAAAATGCCAGCTCCGCCTCCCGGGTTCACGCCATTCTCCTGCCTCAGCCTCCCCAGTAGCTGGGACTACAGGCACCCGCTACCACACGCGGCTAATTTTTTTGTATTTTAGTAGAGACGGGGTTTCACCTTGTTCGCCAGGATGGTCTCGATCTCCTCACCTTGTGATCCGCCTGCCTTGGCTTCTGAAAGTGCTGGAATTACAGGCATGAGCCACCGCGCCCGGCCGTCTTTTGCATTTTGTATAAGTCACAGTATGGTGACTATTTTGTAAGGTTTTATCTATATATTCTATTTTTCTTCCTTCTTTTCTTGTGCCCTGCCGTTTGGATTGTATACTTTTTAATATTCCAGTTCATCTCCACTATTGATTGTTAGTTTACTTCTTTGAGTTTGTTGTTGTCATTGTTCTCATGATTCTTCTAAGATTTAAAGTATGCATCTTTTACTTCTCATCATTTACCTTCAAATAATATGTATCACTTCACTTACAATATAAGTATCCTCTTTATTTCTTTCCTCCCACTCTTTGTACTATTTTTAATACCATTCACTTGTACATATTTTACAAATCCCAAAATAGCTTGCTTTTATTTTCTGCTTTAAATAATTGATTATACTTTAACATTTTTAACATGAGAGGGAAATGTCTTTCATATTTTCCATTTATGACATTTTAAAATTAAATTTTCTGGCCCAAGTTTCCACCTGGCATTATTTTTATTCTTCCTGAAAAGCTAATGTTAACATTTTTTTGTAGCACAGGTTTATGGGAAATGAATTCTCTCAGTTCTTGCGTTCTATAACAATCTTTAAGTATCCTTAAATTTTGAAAAATATTTTCAAAATTCTGCATATAGATTTGTAGAGTTTTAAATGTCCTTCTATTGTCTCTTGCTCACATTGTTTCTGATAAGAATGGTTGGCTATTCTTATCTTTATTCCCCCTAAAGGTAATATGTCCCCTTCTCTTACTGTTTTCGAGATCTTCCCTTGATCACTATTTCTTTTGTTGTTATCACATTTATTATTATTCTGTGCATTATTCTGGACTTCCTATGTGCACAACCACGTAAAAATGACAGTTTTATGTCTTCCTTTACAGTCCTTGTTTATATTTTTCCTTGCCTTATTACACTGCATAGGATCTCCATTAGGATGTTGAATAACATGGTAACAGTTGACATCTTTGTCCGGTTTCTAATTTCTTGGGGAAAAATTGGATTGGGAGCCCACCCATCTAAACTTCATAATCAAAGAGAGTTAGTCATGTGGTAAAGACATGGTCAACTATTTATAAGAAGTGACCACGGACATCCTTCATCATTAAAAAAGTTCTATTATAATATTTTTCTAATAGACAGCAAGTAATGCAGACATCTCAATTTATCCATCACTTACAATTATTTGTATTACAATAGAAAATTCACAGAGTAATCATCTAGTCCAATATCCTCATAAAATGCTAGCATTTCTTGGCTGGGCATGGTGGCTCACGCCTGTAATCCCAGCACTTTGGGAGGCCGAGGCAGGCGGATCATGAGGTCAGGAGATCGAGACCATCCTGGCTAACATGGTGAAACCCTGTCTCTACTAAAAATACAAAAAAATCAGCCAGGCATGGTGGTGGGCACCTGTAGTCCCAGCTACTGGTGAGGCTGAGGCAGGAGAATGGAGTGAACCCCGGAGGTGGAGCTTGCAGTGAGCCGAGATAGTGCCACTGCACTCCAGCCTGGGCGACACAGTGAGACTCCGTCTCAAAAAAAAAAAAAAAAAAAAAAAAAAAAAAAAAAAAAAACTAGCATTTCTTCTCTAACATGACTCATCAGTTGACATGAAGTCTTTATTTGAGTACTTCCAGGGATGAGAAGATGCATTTTATTTTATTTTTCAATCTTTTTTGTTTAGGAATATCTTCATTAAATAACTCAAAATCTGTATGTGTCCTCTCTTATTCAAACATAGTGTTTCCTAGACAGTCCTTCAACCGCATATATTGCTTACAGTTAGGAGTGGGCACATGAAACAATCAGAGTAGAGGTAGGGGATAGGAGCAGTGATGTAAACAAAATAGAATTTTAGGACTCTCTCAAATAAATATCTTGACAGGTGGTCCAAAGCTGGTGTAATATTCCTCAGTGTAGGGAACTCACACTCCTTATTTCTTACCATCCAAATCAAGCATGGTCCAAATGGCAGTATCTACAATCTAGGTAGCTGGGCTAGGGAAAGACATAAGAAGAGACTAACACTCTAAACATGCTGTCTTATAAGGAAGCTCCCAGAGGTTGCCTTGTGACATTTCTGTTTAGATTCAACTGGCTAAAACGTATTCATCTGACCCATACCTCACTGCAAAGGAGCTTGAGAGATGTAGCAAGCATGTATCTTATAATACTTCCCATTGTTCTGTATTCCAATGATTCATTATTACACGGACTCATCTATTCTTTTCCTCCTACTTCTGTTTCTCCTCTTTCTGCCACAGCTGCCTAACCTCTCTCTGGTTAAAGAGAATATTCTGACCACTGAATACTTCTGTTGTCTTTTGCCCCGTGCCCTCTGCTGCCTACTCTTTCTGTAGCTCTCTGTCAACCTTTCTACCCACATCTTTGTAGACCTTAGACAGAAATCCTCTAAGAAAGTAGACTTTAATACCGTTACATAATTGGCCAGGCGCAGTGGCTCACACCTGTAATCCCAGCACTTTGGGAGGCCAAGGCAGGTGGATGACTGGAGGTCAGGAGTTCAAGACCAGCCTGGCCAACAGGTGAAATCCCATCTCTACTAAAAATACAAAAATTAGCTAGGTGTGGTGGTGCATGTCAGTAGTCCCAGCTAGTCGGGAGGCTGAGGCAGGAGGATCACTTGAACCCAGAAGGTGGAGGCTGCAGTGAGCCAAGATTGCACCACTGCGCTCCAGCCTGGGCAACAGAGAGAGAGACCGCATCTACTTAAAAAAAAAAAAAAAAAAAAAAAAAAAAAAATGCCCCTACTGGGCAGAGCTCCGGGATTAGTTCATAGCCCAGTATCCTGGCCAGCCTGGAGAGGGCTGCTTGCAGTTTGACATCCAAATTTTTTCAGGGCATAAAAATTGCCCTTATATTCCACATGTATTACAAAAGACATATTAAGAAGGACGTGTAGTATGGGTTTTGTTTAGTTTTTGAGACCACAGGCAATCTTCCTAATAGTTTTAGCACAGAAAATTGAAAAGAGAAAGACACTAATTTCAGCCTGTTAGAAATCACTAGCCAGATGTTGTAAAAAGAACCCCTAATGAAAGGACTCCCTGGAGAGTTTAAAAGTTTCTTTATATTCAACCTAATGCTCTTAAAAAGAATATCATGTTTCATTGACATAGAAGGCATTCGAGTTAAATTAAAAGGTTTGAAAAACACCCTTCTCTGAAATGAAGTCTAAGGGACTGGTTTTGAAGTTTACCTATTTTCCTAAGAGGGTTTTTACTTCCCTCTGCCATGAACTGAGTAATTTTTCCCAATTTGACTTGATGCCATTCAACCTTTTTAATTAGATCTATAGTTGGATGTTCGGTTCAGGTGAAGCTGAGTCAACAGTCACACTTTAAGTCTGTTAGGGCATTATGAAGCAAGCAGTTAAACTGGAAGTGAATTCAAAAGGCAAAATAAATATTATTTTTGTTCAGAAATAAGGGGGAGGAGTAAAACAAAGTAATTAAAGAATTTAATTGGTAGATTTCATAAAAATCAGTAGTCAGTTATTTTCTATGTACTGGATTCAAGAAATAATTTATGGATATAATCTGGAGAAAAACAAATTTATAAAAAAAGCAATTATTTTCAACTTGTTTTAAATAGACCTAACACAGTTACAACCTTATCTCTACAAGTAACTCAACATTTTCTTTTTTACATGTTTTTCTAAAACCAACTAATTTGCAGTTATAGTTTTCATCCTGAACTATTGCCTGCAAAAACGCACTTCCTGGTTATTCATAGCAAAATAATTCCTTTCCCCACCCCCTTCTGATTCTGATGTGATGAGGTAACTTTGAACAGTTGTGTGCATAACTCATTTTCCTCACTGCTGGAAAAACATGAGTTACTTGGGGAAGGGGGAAATTTTTTTTTTTTTTAAACTCAACACTCAGACTTGCTGCAGGTTCATTTGTTAATGGAAATAGAAGGGAAATTTTCATTTTTTTTTCTCCTTTACTTCAGCTCATTTAACAGAAAAGGGGATATTCACCTATAGCCATAGTAAACATCGCTTTAGAAGACTGCTTTATCTATATGGAAATTAAGGAGAAACAAATGATGGAGAAGCTATAAAGATTCAGAATATGATAAAGGCAGTGATGCTACCGAAAGTAGAGAACTTAAAGCCAAAATCAAAGAAACGGTAATTTGGTGAGAACTTGTAACAATGCATAAAGTATTGCTTGGGTGACTTTTACATATGGGCAGGCAGGTTCTGCCCACATGTTGAAAAAAAATCTTTACTGGTTTCCATATTGTTTTTCCTGGACCCTAAAGTGAGCCATGTATAAAATGACAGTAATTAGGATATTCAGTAGGAATTACCTGAGCTGACAACTCCCACAGGGAAGGTAGCAAATGCCAGGGCAAAAGCTAGGAAGTGACAGTGGCCTTTGCAAAGTAAATTGAAACCTTTGTGCCAGGCCTCTGCTGATCTCGCGGGGAGAAAAATCACTACAAAAACTCAGAAAACTCCTTTACACATTGAAGCCCACATTTGTCTCGGCAAACACTCATCTTCCTGTCTGTGAACCATTATCCCTCTCTGTCTGTCTTTCCTCACACTTTGTCCCCTTCGCATGCTTGCTAGTTTTACTTTGGCCTTTCTCTCCACTTCCCTGAGTGAATTTCTTCTCACCGTTTTATGGATCTCATCATCTTAGGTTTTTCATCGTCCCTCTGTCCTTTGTGCTCTATAAATGTTTCAATGCTTACAAGTCATATGAGGAAACGGAGAGTCCTTGGACCTATCAAGTAATCTAATTTGGTATCTCTCATCTCCTCTGCCCAAATGACTTGAGCTCTGTTCCCCTAAGATCAGCAGAATGTCTTCAAAGAATTAACTTGCCTCCCAAATCAGCAAGGGTGAGCCCAAACAGCTGTGTCTGAGGATTCCGCTTATGCAAGAATTCTGAAAAAATAAAGGCTGAAAGGGATTTTGTTTTAAATGTACGTCAAAAAAGACCAAGAGAAAATTAACTGTTGTTTTATCTTCTACTTTTTTAAAGCAGCAAAAAGCTATACATCCAAGGTCATTTCGTCTAAGGGTACAACTATTTCTCATCTGAACCTAGTAATTAACAACAACAACAACAACACATACACACACACAAGAAGCAGAATCTTTATAGGATGGTAAAATCCTATGTTATGGAAACAAAGCTATATTTATTCTCAATAAATTATAATACTTTGCAATTCCAAGTGTTCACATCTTGTTACATGCCCATAAACTTCCTACAAAATATTTCAACTTTAATCCTGTGTCATTGTATTAGCTTATTGTAACATTGTTATAATACACACAAAGTAGTCCTCCCTTATCTTGGGAGAATATGTTCCCAGAGCTCCAGTGGATGCTGGAGACTACAGAGAATACGCTGTCAATTAGAACATGTTTTCTGTTCTAACTGACATGTCTTCCATGCATGCCTTCCATGCACAAATTTAATTTTAATTCTTTTAATTCTTAACTAAGCATTTGGCACACCCCTTTTCCGGACCTTTCCAGTTTGAGGTGGGATAGCGAAACTAGTACAAATATTTTTCTTTTATTCTTCTTCATAATTTCACAGATAGAAGATATGTTCTCACTATAGATCTTAGCAACCTTGGCATGCCAGTTTTTTTTTTCCTAACTAGGTCAAAAAACTTTTGTCTTTTCACTTAAAAGAAGCACTTCTCTTTGGCATGTCTCAATGGCCAGTATCATTACTCTTTCACTTTGGGGCCATTATTAAAATAAAGGTGACAAACACAAGCACTGGGATGTTGCAACAGTCTGATAACCCAAATGACTACTAAGTGATGGTATCTATAGCTTCCTAGGCTTATCCTGTCCTATGAAGACTCTGCTGGTTGTGTGTGTGTGTGTGTGTGTGTGTGTGTGTGTGTGTGTGTGTTGTTGTTGTTGTTGTTGATTACTGGTTTAGACAAAGGGAAGATTCAATTCCCAGGAGGAAGCAAGGAGAATAGCAAGAGATTTCATCCCATGTCTCAGAATGACACACAATTTAAGACTTAGGCAATATTTTTGTAACTTTCCATGTAATATTTTCAGACTGCAGTTGACCGTGAGTAACTGAAACCATGGAAAGCAAAACTGCAGATAAGAGGGCACTACTCTATAAATGTATGTAAATTATTGCTCACTTCCTTTTTAAGAGGAATTTCCACAGCCTTGTACCCCTAATAGAACCTTCTATCTCTGTATAGTTTACTCTGCGCAGGAACAACACAGTAATTATAGCTCGAGATGCTGAAATAAAAATATGTTGGCCAAAATATCACCAAGCCTCTTTTTTATTTTTTCTTAACAAAACATTGTCACCACTTCTGCCAAGGAATTTGTTAAGAAAAAATGATGAAACGGGGTGGAAAGTGAGCATTCAGTGCTTCAGACCAGGGCACAGGCTCAGGGTAGACAACTTTCATTCACACTTGCAGCGTAAACATTCTCTAGCAGCCTGGTGATCAGCCTGGTGATCAGGCTTATGCATGTTCAGGGTGGGAACTAAATGTAAACAAAGATTACCAGAATCTGAGAAAATCAAAATCAGAGTCTTGACAATATCAGAATAATCCCTTCTATTAAAACCACGGTTCCCAGTTGTGTTTCCAAAATCACTAGCATGCCACAGATGTAATTAAATGTTTTCTGGGTGGTGGGTTTGGGGGATGGTGAGGATTCATGGTCAAAAGCCTTTGGAAACAGTGGGTTAAACAGATAGATCTCTTTACTATAGAACTTTTGTGTGTCGTTAATATGTAAACTCATTTTGAATCACCAAAAGGGTGATAAAATGCAATTTTTTCCAAACTAATTGGGTTATAAAACTCTTTGATGACAGAAAATATATTAACATTGCCCAAAACACAAGTGTCTCAAAAGACAGTTTGGAAAATGCTACATCTGAAGTTTAGTAGTCATTGATATTAATGTCTTTATTGAATGCTATAGCTATTCATCAAAATGATGAATTAATAGAAGGGTAGCTACATATATAAAACCAAATTTAGCTATCACTTTCCTAAAAGTGTAATCAAAAAGCAAACAACAAATGTACTGTTGTGCATCTGCACTCTGCAAAATAATATGAGCATCATTCAAAGTTCCTATCAACTTTAGAAACATATATTGTAATTTAAGAGAAAATTTTGTCTTCACTTTCCATGTGCTTGTTTTCATAGAAGAAATCTAGTATAAATAATTAATTCACTAATTGTAAAGCATTCGCATCTTAATCGTTCCATCTCTCTCTTGTAATGCTTACAAAATATTTTAGAGATTTGTCTCAGTTCCGTTTTATTAAAAGATGAATGAATGAGTAGAGGAGCCCTAAATGGAAAGATTGTTTTGTGTCCAAATGTTTATTAAAAGGTCACTCAATAAAAATTGCCTACACCATTTTTAAACTGGAGATGGAAAAATCATCTATGAGTAACAAGAAGCTTCTTTCCAATTATAGATTGCTAGGATCTTTCCTTTCTGCATTTTTCCTACTTTATTGGCTTCCAATCTGAAAACTCAGGATCTCTTTCAGATGTAGAGCTCCTTTATAAGCGATGAAATTGCTGAAGCAGCTTATTCTTACACAATAAAGCCTACATATAACATGTGTCATTCTATAACCCTCATGCTAATCCAAAATAAATAGAAATCATACATGAACTGAAATCTGACCTGCTCCTTGAAGCATAGCTCAATGGGAAAGCTGGGTTTTAAGACATTTACATTTAAAAGAAAGAAAATAATTCCTTTACCTTGAAGCTCATAGATAATTTTAGAAGTTTGGGAGACAGCTAAATTTTATCCAAAGTAAATTTTTTAATATCTTGATAGACGTATTAAAAATACTTTAAATTCAATAATCATGTGCTAATATCTGCAACTTTCTTTAAGGCTAAATAAATGGAGAAGCCATCTTGTTTTCCACATCACTGGCTCTAGCATGCTATAGAAGATCACCATGACAACAGGAGCTGGTTTGCCTGGTGTGAAGACAACAGTGTAGGCCTCATTTCCTAGATACATGTTCTACTAAAGTTGATTCACCAATTAAAAGACTTTTTTCTGTCCTTGGGGGCTTCAGAGATGCAAATAGTGTTGGAAAAGCTGGCTGGTCAGCTGCTACACCTAGTAACTCCTCTTGATTATCTAAAAATAAAATGACTCGTTTAATTTTTTTAAAAACTAGGTATTTCTGATTCACACTGAGCTGGGAGTTAATACTCAAATTGAGAAGACTTGCTTGAAATTGTGAACTACTGTCCTTGTTATAACTTGTGATTACTCTTTAAATCCTTTAAAAAAGATTATTCTGAATGTGATTTTAAGCATCCTATTACCACGTTATGAGATACACAGTAATTGCATTGTTAACTCTTCATGTCATTCATTATGTGAATAAGAAACATAGAATGTCATGATGAAAATTAATGTAGATTTTTTAAAAATATATAAAAAATGTGTGATGACACAAAAGAAAAATTTAAATGTTACTCTGAATATATTCCTACAGAATATGATTTAAAGCAAGAAAATATAAAGCAAGTATTTGTTAAAGACCTAGATTCACAAAGAATTTCCTTCACATTCAGGAGCTCAAATTACAAATGTCATTAATGAGATTTTATTTAAAATAAAGAATTGTGTGTCTAGTTTAGGGACAAATGAAGAAACTAAAAACTTTAACACAAGTATTTTAGAATAAATATACCAATTTTAAAACTATAGATTGGTATTATTTGTTGTATACAATGATAAATAATGTTTGACACCTACCTTTGTAATGTACACTACTCTATGAATTTCTCTTTTTTGTATCAACTTAATAAATCCATACTTCAGTTTTGACATTTTACTGTCCTTAATTAAAAATGCAATGCTAAAAATATCCAAATTATGTTACTCAATATATTTATGATTTTTTATTAAGAGAAGATAGAAGAAATACAACAAAATTAATTTTTAAGTAAAATTACACATGTCTATTAATAGGCATATGATAAAGACAAATGTTATTAAACAGTGCTATTTAGGAATTATGTGCACAAATTAACAATACACACTAGCCAATTTTCTGTAATGTGTGTTTGTATATTTAACTGTTTCTTTGTATAGCTAATTAAATGTTTGTTGCACAGTCTCATGGGATGCTCATTTGCATATACCTTTTTATAATGGCTAAACACATTCTCACTAAGTATTGCCTGATGAATAGATATTTCACAAATGCCTGCCATGGACACAACAACAAACTATGGACACGTGTCATTATTACTGTAGTTCATCAGCACAACACTCCATGGCTGTCTCTGAATAATTAGACTAATTTAAAAATCACTCATTAGCTTATGAGTGGTAGCCAGTGTAGCATTGCATTTTAATTTTAAAAGTTTAATTAAAATAAAATTGTGTCCAGTTTTTTGCCTACTTAAATTTATATAGATATTTTAATGTGAATTTACATGAAAGTTTGATTTTAGGAGAAAATTTCATATCAAATATCAGAAAATAAACTGTCAAATTCAGATATAAGCTGAAACAAAAATAACAGACGGCAGGGCGCGGTGGCTCACGCCTGTAATCCCAGCACTTTGGAAGGCCCAGGTGGGCGGATCACGAGGTCAGGAGATCAAGATCATCCTGGCTAACACGATGAAACCCTGTCTCTACTAAAAATACAAAAAATTAGCAGGGCATGGTGACGGGCGCCTGTAGTCCCAGCTACCAGGGAGGCTGAGGCAGGAGAATGGCGTGAACCCGGGAGGCGGAGCTTGCAGTGAGCTGAGATCGTGCCACTGCGCTCCAGCCTGGGCGACAGAGTGAGACCTCGTCTCAAAAAAAAAAACAACAACAGACAAAGATATGAACACTGAACCTTCTTCACACAGTTACATTGCAAATTATATGAGATTATCTATGTAAATGAAATGCCTGCCGATGGTAGGTTTACAGTAAGTATTCATTTCCTTCTAGCTTTTTCTCCACAATGAAAGAACTTAGAATGACCTTAAAAAAACAGTATTTAACTTATAAAATTAATTATTGTAAGAGAGTCACAACGCATACCAGCATATATAGGAGTAAAGATTGTTTAGTTTGGGTGTGATCTTAGTTTTGCAGTCATATCTCACTATAAAAGCAGAAGTCACTATTTCTTATAAGTAATTGGTGGGCTGATTAATAAGATTCAATTAAATTTTTGGCAATCTAAATATTGTTTTGCTGTTTCTTTTACATATTTCTAACTTCTTTGAATATCAGCCCTCACGGATGTTCTCAACGTCTCTCAATTTAGCATCACCTGTAAATTTAATTAAGTACTTTCTTCACCTTTTATTGTAGATAATTAAAACGCACGGGCCAGGCATAGTGGCTCACACCTATAATCCCAGCACTTTTGGGAGGCCAAAGGTGGGCAGATCACGATGTCAAGAGATCGAGACCATCCTGGCCAACATGGCGAAACCCCATCTCTACTAAAAATACAAAAATTAGCTGGGCGTGGTGGCACGAGCCTGTAGTTCCAGCTACTGGGGAGGCTGAGGCAGGAGAATGGAGTGAACCCTGGAGGTGGAGCTTGCAGTGAGCCGAGATCATGCCACTGCACTCCAGCCTGGTGACAGAGCGAGACTGTCTCAAGAAAAAAAAAAAGGTGACAAACTCCTCCGACCCTACACTGTCTTGTCATGCAAAGTATTTTACCTCACAAAACACCAAAATCATGAATGATGTTTAAAAAAATGCAGGAATTATGTAGACATTCCAGTTTTGTCAATGGAAAAAAAACCCCAAGTGTTTCTTGCTAGGGGATCACTAAAATTTGTAACAGTTACGGTGCCATAATTTTGATATATAAATAAGTTTTATTGAATCAACTGGACAAATGACTATAGACAACTAAATCAACAGTTTTCTATATGTGTGTGTAAAATTATGTTATATATGCATATATGAATCCAGTTGTATTTCAGTGCCAAATGTCAGTGCAGATTTCCTCAGTGGCCAAATGACTCTGGGGAATAAAATCAAGGAAAGAAATTAAAAAGGACTTTTTTTTTCTGTGTTTTTGTTTCCATTTTTACAATAAACATTACTTACTTGTGTATTTTTTAAAATTCAAGTTCATTTATAGATAACACAGAATTCACCTGCATGCTGTGCTTTCACCATGCCAATGAACGTCTGCCAAATGTGGCTCTTAGAATTGAGTCACTGAATGGGAGGCCAAGGCGGGCAGATCACAAGGTCAGGAGATCAAGACCATCCTGGCTAACAGGGTGAAAGCCCGTCTCTACTAAAAAATAGAAAAAAATAGCCTGGGGTGGTGGTGGGCGCCTGTAGTCCCAGCTGCTCGGGAGGCTGAGGCAGGAGAATGGTGTGAACCCGGGAGGCAGAGCTTGTAGTGAGCCTAGATCACACCACTGCACTCCAGCCTGGGCAACAGAGCGAGACTCCGTCTCAAAACAAAAACAAAAACAAAAAAAAGAATTAAGGCACTGAAGAAAGGAGGCAACTTTTACAAATTCAGGCAAATTATCATCTTAAAACATTAATTTATCTCACATATTAACAAATATACCTTGATAATGTATTTTATGCAAGACACTGCTGGGCAATGCATAGGATGCAGAGTTCGTTCATCAGGAGGCAGTGTGGCTTACAGGGTAAGATGAAATGCTATGGCTATGAGAGTTACTAGCTCTACAGCCTTAAGTAAATTAATTGACCTCTCTGAGCATCCGTTTCCTCAAGTGACAAATGGTTATGATAACGGGCCTATCTTATAGAATTGTTGTGAGGATTACAAGGTATTCTTTTGTAATTTTTGTAAAGCACTTAGAACAGATCCTGGCACTTAGAGCGCTCTAAATGTAGTATTTTATTTTAATTAATGAATTCAGTATGAAGTGATTGAGAGATGGTTCCAGCTGTCTTAAATCATTTTGGAACAAGGAGAGATAGAAGCAAGCCAATCAACAAATAAAATAATATAAACAAATAAATAAACCAGAGCTGCTGAATGAATTGTAATAAATGGTCTCTTGATATAGTTTACGTTCTAATTAAATACAGAAACAAACTACATATGTTTAATAATACAACATGTTGCATTACAATGATTCCCTGAATAAAACCATGAAGAAACAGAGGCAAGTGACCTATTCTACCTATGAAGGCAGAGAAAGTCCTAGAAAGGATATGACATTCTTGCTGAAGTCTAAAATAAGAGTATAAGACACAGGCCTTAAAAATCATGTTCAGCTAGGTCTCTTATGCACACTTTTGCTTATGTTTGTAGGTTCAAGTCCAAACTGACTAGCCTTGGAATAAAATATTCTATACAGTCTGGCCACAAATTATTTTTCCAGTTTTATCTGTTTTATTCCATCTTAACAGCCATTAGAATTTTTGTTGTTGTTGTTGTTGTTTGTTGTTTGTTTTGTGAGACAGCTTCACTCTTGTCTCCCAGGCTGGATTGCAATGGCATGATCTCGGCTCACTGCAAACTCTGCCTCCTGAGTTCAAGAGATTCTCCTGCCTCAGCCTCCTGAGTAGCTGAGATTACAGGCACGCACCAGCTTTCCCACATTCCCGAATCCAATGGTGCTAGAGATAGATGTGTTACAGAATTCAGAATTTTTCAGATTTTAGATGGTAACTTGGTATACAACTTAGATGATTTATCAGAAGTCTGGGGCAGCACCATATCAAATACATCAATATAGCTGGAATAAAACATAAAGTTACTAATTTCATGTCAGTTCAGTTGAGGTTTTCTGAGATAAGATGAGATCAATATTAACACCAAATGAGTTAAGAAAAAAATGTTTAGTTTTTGAAACTCTTTAGATTTGAGAGTGTGAATAAGAGATTGTTGATCTCTGTCAAACAATATCCCATGCTCTCTTCTTCTGTAAAACCTATTTCCTTTGTTACTAATGCCCCTTCCCCTCACAATTTATTCCTCAAGGCCCACTAAGACATCATCATCTTGATAAAGATAATCTATGACAACCATGATACTCTTCTGTATCTCATTAATAATTTGGGGATCTCTCTCTTATTTTGTTTTGATAACAGTGTATGTTAATTATTTGTTAAAATGCATGTCACTACCTCTTAACTGTAAGCTTTTAAGGTCAGGAATTGTATCTTACTCTTCTTAATATCCCCTGTTTATCATATAGTATCTGCTGTATGGTAGCTACTCAATATTGGTGGTAGAATAGAAAATCAACTTGTATACTTATACAAGTATGTGTAGGAAAGTTTAAACTTTCCCGCTGGAGGTTAGGTAATTGAGTCGCTGAAATAAACAGACAATAAACAGATTAACAGGAGAAAAGGCAAACAAGTTTATTAATGTGCACATGTACATGGCAGTCACACAAAATATGACGCTCAAGAAAGCCTAATGGTTGAATTATGAATACCTTCTTCATAGGGGAGCAAAAAGTGGAGAATGTAGGCAATTTTAAAGAAAGAATAAATACTTTTTAGAGAAAAATGAATGGGTCTGAGCAACACCGAGTAGTATCCTGGGACAAAGTTCCTCCGGGCTCGGGGGAGGTGGTGACAAGTTATGGGAAGATGAGGGGCAGAGCTGCACTGCAAACAAAGGTTGTCTTAGGATGCAGATAAAGTCTTTAAGGTTAAAAAAATTATTTTTCAGAGCAGCCTCCAGAAGAATAGGCCATAGCCTGTCTGGGTATGGTGATAACTTTTTAATCTCCTCTCTAGTAATTAATCTTCCCTGGTTGTTTGATGAGATTCCTAGGTAGGGAGTTTAAGACGACTGCATTCCTTTTGAAAGAACTTCCCTCAGTCAGATAAGGGAACTTCATAAAGAACACCTCCCTGCACTAGGGAAGGAAAGTCAGAGAGAGACCTTGGTGCTGAGGCTTATTTCTGAGGCCTTTCAATCTCCTTTGTTCAAAGCACTCAACATGCCAACATGTCATATTCTGAGGTATTGTTTTCTGAGCCCCAACATATGCAAAACTCTACCAACACGCTTTGAGTGGTAGAAATTATATAAGTGGTTGAGACCTTTAGTCTCAACCACTTATAGAAGAACAATTAGAAAAAGTTCACTTCCGTGAAATAGATTGAGGATAGGATTTAGGAGACGGTAATTGAAGAAGTATGTTTATGAAAGGTAATCCAAGCTTAAAGAGCATACTGAGGAAGTAATTCAGAGGAGCCAGATGGAATTCATGTCAGGGGGACAAACAGGAGATAAGGCCACAGAGGAAGGATGCTGCCAAATCGAAGAGAACCTGGACCTCTGTGGTAACAGAGTCTATTCTCCTTCTACAGCACATCAGACACCAGTATTTTTAGGCTTCTGTATTAGACAAGGGAAAATCTAGTAGAGTGAAATTGAGCAATAAATCTTTCCATGCTGATATGTTATGTTTTGGTAGGAAAACAATTTATACTGACTAATAAGCAAAACAATTTTTAGGTGGATGGTTGATGAAGGAAATCATTGCTCATTCCTGCACACCGAACCGTGAAGTTGATTTGACTATGAGGCAGTAAAATCAATGAACAAAAGGTTAATAGTTTTCTAAAGAAAAAAAGAGATAATTGATGGATGAGTTTTTAAGATGCTTTTAGTTATTTATTCCAACACCAGGAGGAAACAATATACTTGCCAACTTGTTAAAAAAAAATGAGGAAGGTGGTATAGAACTTACAAATATAAGGAGAGAGGAAATATGCAATTTTGGAAAATTTTAATTGGTGACCCTGGTTACGAAATATTTTTTAAAGAAAAATACTCAGTGTTTTGTGGGAGTACACTAATTATCAAAACTGATGTTATGTATTTTATCAGTTTTTTCCAAAATATATTGTCTCTAATGTTAATTATTTCCTGCTACCAGATTAAATGTTAGTAAAAATTTATATTTTAAGAATGACAGACTGAGAGTAGATCTGGATATTTCTGTAGTGTAATTTTGATGAGTCCATCATAGACGTCTCTCTCATTCCAGCATCAGCTTTCAGCCTACCATGAAGACCAAATATCAACCATGAGAGATTACTCCATTGAGTCTTGCAACGTGTTCACCTACATCTATGTAGATGTGTTTTCCTACTCAAATGCAACCTTCTCCTAAAAGTAGTCCTTTAAATCTTTATCAGCTGTTATTGTTCGTACCCACTTACTCATCACTAGCTGTAAAGTTCAAGGTAGTGAGAGAGGATGTTGGCTAGATTAAACAAAAGGTAGGAAGAGAGGTGTGTTGTGAGGAGGGATGGGAGACAGGCAGACTTCACTGTTGAAACTTCACTGTGTTTAATGACATTGCACACAAGTGAAAGTGCATTCCTCAAATGCCAGCCCCTCCTCCCTTGTAGGACCTCATTTCACAGCAGAGTTGACCCTCAGTTAATCATAAAATGGTATAAATAAGGAGCCTGAATCTCCCAATCATGTCTGTTAATTTAAGTATTACCCTGCCCAACCCTCTTGGCTCTTTTGAGTCGCCCCCTTTTAGAAACTATTTCAGATTCTTAGGCAACACTTTAAGAGATTGTATTGTGAAGCCACTAAGCAAAAATTATATGCCACATTTACAAAAAGAAAAAATATTTTCAACTAAAATGGTAACAAACATCTATAAGCAAATGTTTGCATTAAATTAGTGGAGGTGATTTCCTTTTGTAAGTAAAAGCACACAGCATTAAAAGTAGTAACACTGAGAAGTTAAAGATCCATTAAACTTTTAGCCCTATCCATGTTAACATGAACTTTATTGTAATTTAATTACATATATTTAGTTCCTATTTAGTTCCTATTATGATAACTGTCCCAAATCCTTTTTGAAACAAAGAGAAATGAAAATAAATAAATCTTGCTTTAACTGAAGGCACACTTAGAAAAATGAGACCCAATACAGAGTAACAGGCTGGTAGACCCTTTCAGTCACTTTCTTAGATAGCTAGTAAAAAGCCTTGAATTTGTAAGCAGAATTTGTGCAGTTTTGAGAGGAAATGTGTTCTCATGGCCTTTCATCTCACAAACTCAGTTTTTGTTATATTTTCTTCTGTATATATCTAGCACAATGTTATGCTCACCATGGAGTCTGAATAATTTGATGAAGATTATATGGTGAAAAGCAATAAAATAGACTTCGTGAATCTTAGAGAAATGTATGTCTCTCTCTTTCCCCAGCCTCGTATACAAACACAACTACAAACACATATACTTCTGTTAAGTCATTTGTACCCTAACCCTAATCCCAAAAAGGATAAGCGGTGACATATTTTTAAAATGCATAGATATAGCAACTGTTACAACAAAATAATTAATAAAAATAAATTCTAAAAGGAAAAACCAGTGAATGAACATACACAGGAAATCCTACCTGAGGAACGTTGCTGTGATTGGGCCAAGTTCTAGTTCATCATTTCCTAACAGCAGAAGCAGAGACAACATGATGGATTACAGAGCTATCATTTTCTATGAACAGAAAGCACACCAGTTCATCAACAAAGATAAACTTTCCTATCCCTGAGTTCAAAGAAGAATTTGTCAAAATGATCTTTATATAAGGGACAGGGAGCTCCATAATGTCCCCCATAGCAATTTTACAAGCAATATAGATACGTTCCACATGGCTATTCCTCATATTGCTCTGACACTGAAGCCAAGCACATTAAAAATTGTAGTTCTATAAAGGCAACGTGGGAAGTAAAGTTGGAAAATGAAGAGAGAAAGGAGAGGTTGGAAGAAAGAAAAGACACAGATCTGCATGTTTCTGCAACATGGCCTAATACAAGTTTATGCTTAAACAATATCTAAACTGAATAGACAATATTTTCAGAATATATTGTGGGAGTATCAGGGTCTCCTCTGAGCTTCTAATGAAAGTTAATTCGTAGATAATTCAGATATACTAGGTCGTTAATCATGCCACCAGACACACAGATAACAAAGTTGGTATATTATTATAATTGAATAAATTATCATGTTTGCCATATTGAATAGTCAAATCATATACACATGAAGTGGTCTGTAGACATGAGACAAAAGTGGTCTGTTTTATTTTGTTTTGTGTTTCTCGAGAAAAATAGCTTTGTATTTTGAATAAGTGCAAGGCAGAAGTGTCAAATTCTGCCCCATACAGTGGTGTACACTGATATGTGTGTAACTTAAACACTTCCTTGACTGATGTGTTTAACTGGCTTCATGGAGATCTTTAAAGCATTAAAATCGTATTCCAAAGCTCTATAATTTGCCAAGAAGAAAGACAAGTGTTAGCTGTGCAACCTGTAAAGGCGAGTTGGTTACCTATCACTTATCAAACTGTTAGCTTGAAATTTGAAACTATCCTTTAGAATATTAAATGAAGCTGGACATTGCAAGAGCTTTGTGGTTATCGTTGGGTTTGAATCTCAGCTCTGACAAATATTAAAGAAGTGAGCTTAGAAAAGTGCTTCAATCTTTGTTAGCTTCAGTTTCCTCATCTGTAAAATGGTGATAATAATACTTCCCTTGGAGGTTGTCTGGAGGTTGGGAGGTCATATGGTGAATGTACTGTGCCTGAAACTTTGTGTGCAAAATAGTCAATCAATCAACCAATAAGCCATAGCTATTAAGCATTTCAACTATTATAATCCAATCTTCAGAACTGGGTCCTCCTTTCTTTACAAGGAAGCAGACTCCAGTTCATTCCACAAACTGTTTGCTAAAGGGTTTGTGGTCTCTTAATACCAAAAACTATATGAAAATAAATGCATGCGCAAATAAGAGGAAAAACTAGGTAGCTTTGTTTGTTTTTATAAGTAGCTTAGGTTGCAAACATACCTCTTGCTTTGGCTAATATGTGAACCATATAAATCATGGGTTTTATTCTGTCCAAACCTGTAGAGGACCAAAAAAAATTTTTTTAGTAAGTTCAGATGAAGAGATTTCATGAAAACTATCTACAGCAATTTATGAAAGAAAAACTTAATATTTCCATGATAATTTTTGTGGAGTTAAATTTTTACATAAATGAAAACTTGGCAAATCAACTGATACAGGAGCTTCGGCAATGCGTGAAATCTATTGATTTCTCTATGGCACTGAATTAACAATAACTTCTTTTAATAGGCCACCATTTGACACAATTAGCTCACTTTTTGCCAGTGATAGAGCTTCAAAATGTAAAGAAAATCAAAGAAAGCTGAGGGCATCCTAGGAGAATCACACTTTGCAATGAACCGATAATGAAATTTTGCTGGTTTTGAGTGTGTGCATGTGTGTGTTTTAATATGGATAAAAAATGCATTTATCTCTCTCTCTCTCTCTGGTAATTGTATGAGTGGGAAGAGCTATAATTCTGCAAATCAACTATTAATTTTCTTTTGTTTATTATCTGCAAGAATGGGACTGTATTGACTCTCATATCTGTTTATCTCCTCTCATGTAAAGGTTGTGTTGTGTCACAGAAATAATTTGGGTTTCTGAATTAGACCAACTTGTATTTTAACTCTGTTTTCTCCTATCAATTAGTTGAGAATCTTGAGACACACATGCACACATAGAAACATCTTCAAACCTTGGTTTCTTCATATGTAAATAGGGTTGATAACAACTATCTCCTACTTTAAAGTCAAATTTTCTTTTTTAGTGGAAGCAAAAGAACTTTTTCTTCCCCTGTACATGAAAGTACCATTATACAGGGACTGACTAGAGTATGAATGAAAGCTCAAGCGAGTTTTAATGGCAACTTTTTCCTCCAACACTGAGGAGATAAGGAAAGGGAAAGAATTTCAGTTAGCCAGGGATGTTAAGGGGTGTACATCTCTACCACTTCAGGCATGAGACACATCAATGGCAGAGGAGGACTGGGGTGTTATCTTGACAGCCACTTACCCTTAGAAACCCCGTTCCCTTCTAGCAAGCCAGAAGAAAAACAGAACTATCAGGGATCCTCAGAGGGACATGGGACATGAACAGGCTGCCGGGCAAAATGTGTGTGCTGTGGTCCAGTATGTCCCAGAGAAAGGCTGTAAGTAAGCCCCAGCCAGCACTATAGGTCCAATGGGACTGAGTGCAGTCTGACTCCTCTGAGGCAAAGAGAGATAGGGGGGTGGGGGTGGGGCAGCCTCATCACATCTAGAGTGAGGGAGTGCTCAAGGGTGGGGTTTTTCAAGAGGTGCCAGCAAGACAGGGCAACCCCACCCAAAGAGATCTTTTAAAATGATAGATAAAATCCAATCCCACATTTACAGTGAATCTGAAATTAAACTGTGGCGGCATAGTCAATTGCCTCAGGTAATTCTATACCTAAAGCATACAGCTTTCAAATTCCTAAGGGGCTGATTGTGTGTCCAGATAAAAATCTCATTACAAAATGGCTTCTCCTTGGAAGAGTTTAGACCCCAGGAAGAGGGATTTGTCCCAGGGACCCCTTCCCAAGATGGGGGTGCAAATGAAACACTGTATGAAATATGTCTGGCCCATAGGAGGCACTCAATGCCTGCTAGTGCCTTAATGTAGTTCTATTCATTTCTCCATTCTTCCAGAAAATATAGATTTATTGAATGTCTCCTATGAGGCAAGTATTGGCCTTGGTCCTAGAACTAAGCAATGACTAAGAAAGGCAAATCCACATGCTCATGGAATAAAAAGAGCAGCTTTGACCTGTGCTTTAAATGAGTTCTTCCAGACATGGTCTTGGCAGTGCAGCTTGTTAGAAAGAGCACTTTACTAGGAGTTAAAAAGATTGGAATTCAACTTCTACCATTAATTAGTTATGATTTTGGAAAAGCCATTTAATGCCCTTGGATGTCAGTTTCTTTGGAAAAGAAAAAAAAACGAACTTTGGATGCATAAGCTCTAAAGCCTCTTTTGTCTGAGCATAGGTAACTACATGGTTATCAAACATGTGTCCTTGGGCTTGTTCGTGCCATGCCAAGTTCACTAGCCTTTTTGAAAGTGCTGTTTTTCTTGCCTGACCCTATTACCACTCTCTCTCTATGCCTAGCTGACTAATAAAGGCAGTGGAGTTCTTTCAGCCCACTTTTAGTCATGATCCTGTGGCAAAACAGTTTGCAGATCAAAGTGACTAGCAAGACTTAGAGTGCAACCATTGACAAACAGGTCTCGGTTACCCTCTCCAGCAGTGGACACTGCTCAGAAGCTGTCTACACCATGATTTAACACTGTGACCTTGTTTTGAAACAGTTCTTTTTGACACCAGATGTCCAACAATGGCTATGTTCGCAGACCTTGCACAGTACCTGCAATATTCATGGATGTCATTTTGCTCCAAAATGTGCTATATCAACAGCCTGTCTCAACACCATCTCCTATCTCAGGTTTCCTGAGAAATGGAAGGCACTGGGGTGAAATGAGGAGACTCCACTGGATTGATGGGTGAGCCTCAGCCTTATCTAGATTCCCCCATGTTTCAGGGTAGTTTTGTGCACTTTGGTGATGCTGAGAACAGATTGATGCCAATAAGCCATTTGAGATAAGAACTAATTGGAAACAGAAGGTTGAAGAATGATTATGTTGGGAATGAGCAAAGGGGACAGACAAGTAATTATTCAGGCAGAATTTCTTTACACAAAACGCAGATGGAAGAGGGAACAAAATTCCAAAGTCCGTGGCAGAAGTACGCAGCTGCACATTTCTTTTTTGCGGAAAAGCAAACAGAGTGATTCACTGGGTTGGTAATGGGCTTCGGGGATCCCTAGGGATTCACAATGTGCTGGCAGCCCACAGCATGTAAAATAACTCAGTGGCCTCTGTCTACTTCACCTCCTCAACTGGCTCTAACTGTGAAGCACATGGACGAGATGGAAGGGAAGGACTGAGGAGAAGTGGCCTCCTGTTTACACATGAATCACGGTGGTGGTGTGTTGCAAAGAAGGCAGAAACAGCAACGCATACATATTCCACATTTGTAATGAGCCATAGATCAGACTGGACTGCACATTTCCATTCATAAATATGAGCTCATAACAAATAGAAATCAGGAGAAAGTAGAATCTTACACAATATTCCTCAAAATTATTATAGAGTCATCAGGCTGCAGTTAAATCGAGCTCTGTGATTTCAAAACTATGATTTGATTTGAAAGGCAAAGACAATAATAATTAGTAATCAGGGTAGAAAACTGAGCATCCACCCCCACCCGCAAAGAAAAATCCATCAGCAGCAGCTTTACTCAGCGAGGCTAATTTAAAAGCTGTCTAACACTGTAATGCGTACAAAAATACAAAATAAAGACAGAAAACCTTCCCTAGTTTTGGTCTCAGACTTAAACTATATCTTCCTTTGGCTATCTGTGTGTGTATGTATATAAATATATATATATAGTCAACAGTGACTTAAGGACAAACACATTCAAAAAACATTCAAGGACATCCCTCCTAAGGCATGATATAGTCAAAAGGAAACTGGACTCCCCGCTAGATGGGAACATGAAGGACATTGCAGGCTTCACAGTGATGAGAGGAGTTATTAACATGTAGGAAATTATAGAGAAAAAGAAAAAAGTAAAGAGATATAAGACCTTGGCCAGGCGCAGTGACTCATGCCTGTAATCCCAGCACTTTGGGAGGCCGAGGCGGGTGGATCACTTGAGGTCAGGAGTTCGAGACCAGTCTGGTCAACAAACATGGGGAAACCTCGTCTCTACTATAAATACAAAAATTAGCTGGGTGAGGTGGCGCATGCCTGTAATCCCAGCTACTCGGGAGGCTGAGGCAGGAGAATCACTTGAATCCGGGAGATGAAGATTGCACTGAGCCGAGGTTTGCATCACTGCACTCCTGCCTGGGCAACAGAGCGAGACTCTGTCTCAAAAAAAAAAAAAAAAAAAAAAGAGATATAAGACCTCATATGAGGTAAGAGCCATAATTTGGAAATACAGATAAGAAAAAAGATAGGTACAGTTATTCAAAAAAGAAAAAGAGGCCAGGCGCGATGGCTTATGCCTGTAATACCAGCACTTTGGAAGGCCAAGACAGGTGGATCATGAGGTCAGGAGTTTAAGACCAGCCTGGCTAAGATGGTGAAATCCTGTCTCTACTAAAAATAAAAAATAAAAAAAAATAGCCAGGCATAGTGGTGGGTGCCTGTAATCCCAGCTACTCAGGAGGCTGAGGCAGAGAATTGCTTGAACCCAGGAGGCAGAGGTTGCCGTGAGGCGAGATTGTGCCATGCACTCCAGCCTGGGTGGCAGAGTGAGCCTAGGAAGGAAGGAAGGAAGGAAGGAAGGAAGGAAGGAAGGAAGGAAGGAAGGAGGGAGGGAGGGAGAGAGAGAGAGAGAGAGAGAGAGAGAGAGAGAGAGAAAGAAAGAAAGAAAGAAAGAAAGAAAGAAAGAAAGAAAGAAAGAAAGAAAGAAAGAAAGAAAAAGAAGGGAGGGAGGGAGGAAGGAAGGAAAGAAGGAAGGAAGGAAAGAAAGAAAGAGAAAAGAAGAAAGCAAGAAAAAGAGAGAGAGAAAGAAAGAGAGGGAGGGAGGAAGGGAGGAGGGAGATGGCAGTAATATATTTCAGAAGAAAAACAATAGCAGATTTCACAGTAATAGATTTTTGGTGAGATGAGGTATGGACTTTTACAATGCTTGATTGGTTTAGGGTTTTTAAAAATTGATGTCAAAGTACATCCAGTTGCAACCTCTTCCCTGCCCCAACTCCCTTTTTCCTCTTCCCTCAAGCGTCTAAACTCCTTTCTGCTGTAGGCCGACACAAAGAGTTATTCTGTTGGTCTGGCTCTTCTTGACTTTTCCCTCCAGCTGAATCACACTCAGTCTTCTGGCTTCATGGGTTTTTTTGCACATGATGCAATGAAATCTGTAGTTATATATTTATTTCTGTGTTGGCTTAATGTCAGTCTTCCCTGCTACACAGTAAGCTGCCTTAAGCCGAGACTTGTCTGTCTCGTTCACCACTGTTCAATCTGGTCCTCAGCCAAGAGACTGGCACAGAGTAAGTGCTCAATAAAAGCTTGTTTCTGAATTGATAAACATCACCCCAAAACCTCTCACAGACCTTTGTTAGTAGGAAAATGGTTAGAGGCAATAAAGCTAGATCAAGAGACTGATGTATGCAAACAAAATATTTAAATTTGAAAAAGTAATTTAAGCAGCATTTTGCTACTTACATCTGGCTAAAAGTGATAATAATAATAATAATATATAATTCACCCTAAACTGAAGTTATGTTTTTCTTCTGTGCTCTGTGCTGGCCAGAGATGCCTCCTGAATCATGAGATTAATATGGTTCTTCAGGAAATGACTTAGATGAACTGAAGCTATTACCACAGGCAGCGAATTGCCTTGGTTCACCAAATTTGCCTCTGTTTTGAGGGGCTTCGTCCAGAAAGACTTCTTAATTTACTCTAACTTTCTTGTATGGTGATGAGTAAGTACACTCAAGCACTCAATACAGGTGTGCGATAGGTAGATTTTTGCACAACAGTGAATGTGAAGGCAAGCTTGATGCAAAACTTCCTGTCCCTTCCTACCCAAAGAGGCCTCTAACTTCCAGGAGGAAAGGTCAAAAATGCTTTATCTTCAGCTTCGTTAATCCCAGTTTTAGTGTAGCTTGGGAGACTGCTAGTTAGGGAGATAGCAGTGGCTGCAGGCTGGGTTGCTAGAAAAGATGGTAGCCCAGTCTTGGTATTCAGGTGGAAAACTTAGAAAACCTGAATAGTACCTGTATCCAAACTGGATTGTGTTTTAATGGCTGATGGCTGTATTTTTCCCATGTTAGAAAGATACTAATGAATGCACCTGATTTTTAAGTTCCTAGGTGTCTGCTAGTTGTTCAGAATCCCCAAGGATAGAAACTTATTTCCCTATGGGAGTAGGACCTTAACCTCACTCAGTCACATTGTAGGAGCCAGGATAGCTGTGGAGTTTTCTTAAGAATTCAAGCTTCCAAAAACATCCATGTAGTCAAAGCTTAAGAAAAAGCAAATAAAAAGAATACAATTTATTTTTTATATTCATTAATGAATGTGGTTTGTGCTTGGAGATGATCACTCATATGATGTCTCAATTTTTGTTCTGTTTTGGTTTGGTTTTGCCAATTATTTTGTTATTTATATTTCAAAAAAATAAAATAAAAATCATTTTTATTTTTTAGTTTGAAAAAACATATATAGTTTAATTATGTATACAATCGTAACAAAAATGATATCTAAGACTTGTATAACAATTAACCATGTGTCAGGCACTATTCTAAAAATCTTATTTACATTAATTCACTTAATCCTCATGACACCCTTGTGATGTAGTTACCATTATAATTTCTATTTGTGGAAATGGAGACTTGAGACAGAGAATGTTGAATGACTTGCCCAAAGTAATACAGCTATTAAGTGATGAAAGTTGTATTAGTCAAGGTTCTCCAGAGAAACAGAACCAGAGAAAGGAAGATTTGTTTTAAGGAACTGGCTCACATGATTGTGGCAGCTGGAAAGTCCAAAATCTGCAGAGTGGGCTGGTGGGGTAAAGAGCTAGAAAAGAGTTGATATTGCAGTTCAAGTCCAAAGACAGTTTTCAGACAGAATTCCCTCTTCCTCGAGGGAGGGCAATGCTAGTCTTGTAAGACCTTCAACTGATTAGATGAGGCCCACCCACGCTACAGAGGGTAATCTGCTTTATTCAAAGTCCACAAATTTAGTCTATGGCCATATCACCCTGAATGCACCAGATCTCATATCAAAGTACACAGATTTAAATCTAACATATCCTCACATCAATGTGTAAACTGGTGTTTGATCAAAACTGGGTACCTTAGTATAGCCAAATTGACTCATAAAATTAGCCATCACAGAGCCAGGATACAAACTCAGTCTACTCTGACATCCAAATGCTTAGTGAATACATTATCCAGGCCTTTAGACGATAAGGATTAACTGAACCGTTTAATCTTAATTTTAGTGGCTGCATGAATTCACCCTTAATGTTTATTTTCCATATGTATGGTGTGTGTGTGTGTGTGTGTGTGTGTGTGTGTGTGTCTGTGTGTGTATAAAATACAGGGTCATTTTGCTTCAATAATTTCCACAGGTATCATGATAACTGCTAAATATGAAGGTGGCAAAAGATAAACTGCAGGAGCTATAATTTAAAAATAACATAGTGTTCATTATCAGTTTTCAAATGAGCTTCAGATGGCAGGGAAAGAGCTAAGCACTTCAAAGCATTCATACACTACTGTACTCCATGACAGCAGAGTCACTAAAGTACTGGTTATGTTTTCAGAGACCAACAGTGAAGAGAAGAGACAATCCCAGGGTTTCAGCTGTGATTCTACCATGAGTCAGAAAGTGGTCTCTCTGTGGAGCCCACCATGAGCCTTCAGAATGCCCATGCCTTCTCCATGGCAGCCTCTCCACCATCTTCCCTTCCAAGCTAATAGCCCATGCTTCATGCTTATTCCTTAGAGTAAGTTCCTGCCTCCAGAACACCTGGGTTAAATAAAAAATGTGTTGACCTGTGGCTAACACATTAGGTCATGGATATACACTCATACAGGCAAAACTGAGTTTATTATTTATAAGCCACCACAGCGGAGACCCAAGTCCTGTCTAAAAGGAACACAGATTCATTCTGCTTTACGTTTCACATCCATAAAAGAAGGATAGATATTACAATTATGAATGTTGACACATTATAGAATATTGGGAGAAGCAATTTCAGAAGCTCACTCCCTAGAGAATAGCTTTTTCTCTAAAGTGGAGCCTGGCTTTGCAGGAGATGCCCACTAGAGAATTGGGGTCAATATTTGCCAAGATTTTTTTGTTTTTGAGCTGAGGATAACAGAAGATATTTGCTGAGAATTTTTGTCCATCATTAAAATAGATACCCTGAAGCCTGGCAGGGAATCTGGTTCTACTCTTCCTCTGACCTACCCACTTTTTGGAATAAACCAGAGTAGAGGTGGTATATCAGCAGATCCCAGAGAAAAGTAAGACCCTACAGGTCAGTTCCGTCAGGGCAGCACCTCCTCACCGAATGATGGCTACATGATTCTTCAGACACGGACATCAGTTAATGTAATATACTCTAGTTACAGACTCTAAATTGAGGAATCAAAATTTTATGTATAACTAGAGGCATGATAATTGATGGTTTGGAACACCAAGAAGCAATGTTTACATTTCAAACACAGAGCGCTTGATTTTCCTGGCAGGAACATGAAAAAGACAAAAAGGATCTACACAGTTACACAGGAGGAAACATGTTTCAACCGTGAACATTTCACTGGAAATGACGAAAAGAGCTTCTGGGAAAACCTGGAGGACAGGGAATTGAGTGAACAAAACAGGGATTCACACACAGAGATGGTGTTAAAGAGGGTGGGACCAGGCTCTTTAAGACAAAAAGAGAGAGCACCACATTTCACAATGTTTCCCTGTGCCTGGTCCCCCGCCCCCGCCACCCCTGCCTTCTGATAATAAGGAGGAGAGAGTTTGATTGACTGCTATGTCCCCCACAAAACAATGCCATGATAACACAATTCTGTAGGGCTAGACACCAGAAGAAATGCAGATAAAGTCAAAGAGGATATTATGAAAAGGATGTGATAAATATATTGGGTCATGAGAGAACATTAGAGAGGAAGAGGTGAATTGTGAAGCTGGTCAGTGAAAAGGGGAAAAAAATAAACAAAAAGCATTTGCCAAGGGGCTGTGTAAACAGGGAGAAGCAGAAGTGAAATGCTCTCCCAAATTCTAAGTAAGATGCTGGAATAAAAAGAGTCACTGGCTCTCTGAACAGAAAAACTGGTAGGAGAGAGATGCTTTGGGAAGAAGTATCAACAATAAACTGTTTTATGAAGCACCCTCATGTCCGGGGCATATTGACCTCATTTGGTGTGCAGGTGGCCGCATCTGAGAAGCCGAGAAGTGTCAGGAGAAAGGCAGAAAAATGCAACAGGGCAGAGCCAGGAAGGGGGACGCTGGCGGGGTCATTAACATGCACAGCAGGTGACAGCTGAGCCCCAGTGAGTTAATAGAATCCCCCAGGTAAAAATAGCAGATGAAGAAGACCAAATGGGAAAGTAAAAAGGTGGGACAGGCACTGAAAGAAATGCTAAAGCTATAAAATAAGAATTGGATTATACAGTGAGTTAGAAAGAGGAAGTATTAAATTTAGTAGAAAGAGGAAGAATAAGCCTGCAAAATAAAATAGGAAACTGATGAGGAAAAGAGACCCAACACAAAATATAACACTTAACTGACTTCACAAAACTTCTACAAACTGGAGACAATTCAATTATCCCAGTCAACTGAGTGCCAAAAATGTTTATAGGATCAAATGAGAAGGTTGTCTCCCTCCCCTGGGCTCTAGCATTTTTACAAAGCAAACGGTACCTAGTTTTTCTACCCCTGAGCTGATAGGACATACTCTTCTAAGTCACAAGAGGAGTAAGAACACAGTTCAAGCCTCACATAGTTTGGAAAGCCAAGTCACACAACTTTCTAATCTACAATGGTCAGCATTTCTATGATCATTTGAGAGTTCTATCTACAAGTCAAAATGACAGAGCACTGAAATACTGAAGCCATGGGGGATGCCAGAGCTACTTTAAACCAATGTTCCTCTGGCTCACACCTATAATCTTGGCACTTTGGGAGGCCAAGGCGGGCAGATCACTTGAGGTCAGGAGTTCAAGATCAGCCTGGCCTATATTGCAAAACCCCATCTCTCTTCTAAAAGTACAAAAAAAACTGGTGGTGGTGCGTGCCTGTAGTCCCAGCTACACTGGAGGCTGAGCCATGAGAATCTCTTGAATCCGGGAGGGGGAGGTTGCAGTGAGCCAAGATGGCGCCACTGCACTCCAGCCTGGGCAGCAAAGCAAGACTCAGTCTCAATAAATAAATAATAAATAAACATAATGTTCCCCAATAAAATAGTAGTTGAAGCAGAGTTGGCTTCCTTGACTTTCAGTTTACATTCTCTTTTTCTTCTTTTCATTCTTGTTCTCATCTTAAGAGCTATAAGAATATCCCTGAACATGTTCCTGCCTTCCACCTTATTAGTATCTTGAAAAGACACATTGCCAGTTACCATACTGTTTGTTTAAATACTTCTGAGCCAAATGACCCATCTCTGAAGATTAAGAGACCTTCTTTTCAAAATTATAAAACACCTTTCTCTTAGTTTTGTGACTTTTCAACATACTAGCATATTCTCTGTCTTCCTAGGTTCTAAAAATGAATGGTTTGAAAAACTGTCATTCATAAGTCAGAAGCAGGTTCGAGGTGGAAGCATTTCTCCCTCTATCCTGTCCACTCCAATATTTTAAAAGTCCATTATTCTTCATGTTTGTGGAAAGGCAGAGAGCCACATTTCAATTTCCCCTGAATGCAATCTCTCATGACTAAAGATTTTCCAATAGTTTGTGGACGTGACAGCATGCAAGAATTTAGCTTTTGTGAGGTGCGTGAATGCATGTTGGGGTGTATGTTTGTGTGTGTGTGTTTGTGTCTGTGTGTGTGTCCCCTTCCAAAAATGAAGGTGTTCTTTTCACCTCTTTGGGGCTGAGGCAGAGAATGAAAGCCTCTACAGTTTACATTCGCTTTGTCAGCCCTGTAAGCAACCATCTGTTTCAGCTGTGGAGTGCGATCTGTCAGTTTTGTTTTAGGTTGTGATGCAGTGGCAGGAGCCTGCTCATTGTTGTCTTCTTAGAGAACCGCAAAGTAATTAACCATTCCAGTACTGGCTACAAAAGACATGGCCACTCTCAATGTTGGGCCAGATTTTTGCTTTCTCCAGTGCTGGAAATACTACAAAAAATTGAATAGCTATTCATTGTGTTTCATTGTTCCCTAAAGAGGCAACATGCTCTTTGTTATAAAGGCAACCTGGATTTTCCTACATACCATTTCATTTCAATGTCTGTGTGCCAAAGATGAAACAAAGTCTGGATGATGTAGACAAACAATCAAAACATGACAGTGACAAACACCCTGAGAGACCTCATTCACTAACACATGAACAGTGAAATATCTTTCACAGACGATGGAAGGTGTGAGCTGGGGGCTGGGAAGAAATAGGAAAGAAGAGGGGGCAGGGCTTGTTTGAATATGATTGGGGACGAAATACTCTCCTGATTGAGCTTAACTTCATGGAGGAGGGGCACAGTCCTAATAAATAAAAGACCTGTGGAAAGAGATAAGGGCCAACACGTTTTATATTTCATTTTGTTTTCCTCATTGCTTCTCTGTGTTTTTCTTTCTTTTTTTCTCTCCAATCTTGAATATGATCTTTTATCTCTTCTCATCATAAAATGAAATTAACAATCAAATTTTGAATTAACAAGATATTGAAAAATACCTCTAAAATGGATACGTAGAATAGGCTTTAAAAACTTTGGGAAATAGTTACCCTATAACGAGAAAAGTAAGGGAACAATGAATAATTTATTGTTTTGTCTCTCACATCAAGATTTCTAAGGAGTATGTAATATAAATGTATGAATTTAATAGAGCTAGTCAAGCATCAATTCTATCTCTATTTCCAACTGAATTAAGAAGTTTGATGAAACAGGTTGGCTATCATATCAGATAAGAAAATATTGCCAGTGATGTGGAGTATATATTCCACATCTGTAGCTATTCTAACCATGTATACAATAGCAGGATTTGAGTAATTAGGTTCTCATATTCTGAATATATCCTCTAAAAGTCATTTAACCACTTTCCCTGACAGCTTGCTAAATTTCTTGATTTTTCTAATTAACATTTATTATGCTTTAAATAATAATTTATAAAGATGTTTTCCTTTGCAATTAAAACTACTCCTTATTAATTAATGAGAGTAATTAATTCATGTCCTGTTCTTAATGTTCCTTTCATATCTTTAGTCAGATCTCTAGTCTTCCATTCTTCTTTTCTCAATATGGTACATGGAATATTTATTAATTTTACTTTTCCCTGTAGATGTTTAGTTATACAGTTTCGGGTCTGCTATGTTGATGGCTCCTCTTTTTAAAACTGTATACATAAGCAGTATCAAGGCATAACCAGTACCACGTGAGACAACATATGTTTCCATCCAACTTTTTAGAAATGAGGGTCTCAAAGTTAGGAAGGATATTGTTTTTCAAGTTTATGCACATCATTTTCCTAACACATATTTTATCTATGATTCTCCTTATGACTTCAAAACTTTCAAAGTATTTAGTATTTAATTATAATTAGAATCATGCAAATATTTTTGGTGCCTTGTTTAAATTTGTTTTTAAAGATTTGTTTTGCTCCTTGCAGAAAGAATATTCTGGATCTGTCCTCGGGATCTATATAGATCTATGTAGCCATGTCTGGTAGCCATAGCATTATGAGCACCTTTTTTTTTTTGAGACGGAGTCTCGCTCTGTTGCCCAGGCTGGAGTTCAGTGGCGCGATCTCGGCTCACTGCAAGCTCCGCCTCCTGGGTTCACGCCATTCTCCTGCCTCAGCCTCTCCGAGTAGCTGGGACTATAGGCGCCCGCCACCACGCCCGGATAATTTTTTGTATTTTTAGTAGAGACGGGGTTTCACCGTGGTCTCGATCTCCTGACCTCGTGATCCGCCCGCCTCGGCCTCCCAAAGTGCTGGGATTACAAGCGTGAACCACCACGCCCGGCCTCATTATGAGCATCTTAACTCAACAAATATCTTTATCCTGCTGTCTCCATCTAAAATAATACAGATGACCCTTATCAAGGCACAGTCTTCTAGAGAACACCGAAAGCCCAGCCAAAGAGCAAGCTCTTGGCAAAATTACAGAGTAAGTGATATTTTAAGTTGTACATCTCTGACCATCTCATTAGAATTCATATCCTAGAAGTCAGGCTCAATATTTTGTTTAAGTCTGCAATTCTTCAATCTTCCCTTTATCCTCAGCCTCAGTACTTCTAGTCTAATATAAGGCCTCTGTCTACAGAGCAGACATCTAGGAAGTGTCTAAGACACTTGCCTATACCACATACCTTATCTCTCACTCTTTCATTCTCTCTCTCTCTGTTTCTATCTCTTTATCTCTCCAAAATTCTCAAACAGAATCCCCATGCAGCCAATCAGACATATTCTCCTCAAGGATTTGGCATGCTCTTGCCTAGGGGTGATGGAGTGATCATCCACCCCATCAATAATCAGTAAGTATATTCTAAACATTAATATATATACAAATAGATTTTATTCATTAAAAAAAATTTTTTGGAGACAAAGTCTCACTTTGTTCCCCAAGATTGAAGTGGAGTGGCATGACTGACTCACTGCCGTTTCTACCTCCTGGGCTCAAGCAATCCTCACACCTCAGCCTCCCAAGTAGCTGAGACTTCAGGTCCACACCACCATGCCTGGCTAAATTTTGTATTTTTTGTAGAGACAGGGCCTTACTATGTTGCCCAGGCTGGACTTGAATTCCTTGGCTCAAGAGATCCTCCTGCCTTGACCTCCCAAACTGCTGGGATTACAGGCATGAGTATGCCCAGTCAATGATATTTTAGAATAATGGAATAAAGAAGAAATAAATATTCTTGAAATAATTTACATTTTGTTTGTTGATGGTACAAAAGATTTTGCTTTCAGAAAGTTCATTATCAATGATAATGCTTTAATGTTTACAGGAATACTAATTCAAATAGTAATTTCAATTTGTTTTAATTCTTGATTTTGAAGTTTGTCATGACTGAAAAAGATCTCTCTCAAAGATAATGATTATATGGAAGAAGTCTATTATTGTCTGTACTTATAAAAATCACAATACTAATTTTTTCAACCCTAATTTTTTAATACTAAATTCAACCTTGATTATTAATACTAATTTTTCATTTTTAAATTATGAAAAGAACTTTGTCAAAATGTGGCTACTAAATTTTCATATTCCCTGATGTCATTCAGTTGTCCTTGGGAATAAATTGGAGATTCAATTTTGTACTTACAGCCGATAGCACAATTGAAGTTCCTCAGTTAGGATATACAAAAACAGGTTTGATAATCCTTTTTCCAAAGCTTTTAAGTGTTCACATGTGAGAATTATAAATAGATGACATATTTGCATTGTTTTTAGCAATAAAATCACCCCAATTTTTCTTAACATTCATTTATAAAAACCTTTCTCCATAGCATAAATATATTTCAAAAGTCATTTCTTTCTCACTCCTTATTAAAAATGACATGTTTACAAATATATATGCCAGGTCACTTACCACTGAAAGCAATTTTCTGAGTTTGGAAGATAAAGAGCTTCTATTAGGGACAAAGTCTGAGGTGTGCCATTTTATTGTTTCCTTGTACCTGCCTTCTTAGTATTTTCTCAGCCAGAATTTCCTTAACGGGACTCTTATAAACACATTTAACTGTTTTGCGCATTACCTAAACTGGATAATGAATTAATCAAATTAATATGACTCTTTTCCCAAGAGAAGAACATATATTTCACAAGAAAAGACATAAAAATGGCAAATAAGCACATGAAAAGATGCTTAATGTCATTAGGCATTAAGAAAATGCAAATAAAACCACAATATAGTACACATACTTATTAGAATGACTAAAGCTAAAAATATTGACAATGCCAAATGCTGACATGGGTGTGGAGCAACTAGAAATGCTCGTGTATTGTTAGTGGAAATGCAAAATGGTACAATCACTCTGGAAAACATTTTGATGGTTTTTTATAAAGTTAAGCATATACTGAATGGCCTAGATAAATTAAAACTATGTTTATGCATATTTAAATAGCTCTATGTATAACTGCCTACACTGGAAACAACTCAAATGGACTTCAATAGGTCAACAGATAGATAAACTATAGTATAGTCACACAATGAAATACTATTCAGCAATGAATAGGAACATACTATTGATACATACAACAACATGAGTGAATTGCAAAAGAATTATGCTGACTGAAAGAAGCCAGTCTCCAAAGGTCACATATTTTATAATTCCATTTGTATTGCTTCCTTGAAAAGACAAATCTATCAAGTGGTTGCCAGAGATTATGAGTGGAGGGAGAGGAGACTATGAAGAGATAGCAAAAGGGAGTTTTTTATAGTGATGGAACTGTTTTGTATCCTAATATGGTGGTGGTTGTATGAAACACATGTATACATGAGTTATAATTTATGAAACTGTAAACCAAAAGAGAAAAAATCAAATTTACTGTATGATAATTTTAAAAATAGAATTAAAAGTAAAAAGCCAATGAAGCTACAGTCAACCCATCAGCATAATCACCATTTGACATAGGGACTAACTGAGAGTATAACACTTGATAGCAAAGCTAAATTTACTTATTTTAGGTGAGAGAGTAAATAGAAATAGAAACTTTATTATGTTTTCCTGTAACTCAGTGGATTTTCTAAAACACACTTGACTTTGCAGACTGCTGTCCTAGACCCCTGCTACTCAAAGTACGGTCCACGGACCAGTAGTATTTTTGCATTCCTTGGGGACATCTTAGAAATCTGGGTTTTAAAAGGCCTGCCAGATAATTGTGATGCATGCTAAATTTGGAGAAACACTGCCCTTGAGTACTTGTTAGGTCAGATTCCTGAGCCCCATCCCCAGAGATTCTAATTCGGTAGATCTGCTGTGAGAATCAAGGATTTTCATTTCTTGCAAGTCCCCAGTTAATGTTGATGCCACTGATCTGTGTACCACACCATGGGAATTCCTGCTCTAGCCCACTCGCTCAGCTACAGCAGCCGCTAGCCACATGTGGCTTTTAAATTTTGATTTATTACAATAAAATAAAAATTAAAACTTCAGTGTCTCATTTTCATTAGCCACATTTCAAATGCTCTAAGTCACGCTATTTGTTATGTGGCCCTTTAAGACACAGTTTCCTGACCGTGGATCTAGGGAAGCACTGCTCAGTAGACTTCAATGAAGTTGTTCCATGTCTGTGCTAATACAGTAGCCAATAGCGACAGGTGGCTATTTAAATTTAAATTTTAATTACAATGAGACAAGATGAAAATTTAATTCCTCATTCATAGTAGTCATATTTCAAGTACTTAATATCCACATGTGGCTAGTGGGTACCATATTAGCATAGATAAAAAATATTTCCATCATCATATCTATTTTTTTTTTTTTTTTTTGAGATGGAGTCTTGCTCTGTCACCCAGGCTGGAGTGCAGTAGCAGGATCTCGGCTCACTGCAAGCTCTGCCTCCCAGGTTCATGTCCTGCCTCAGCCTCCCGAGTAGCTGGGACTACAGGCGCCTGCCACCATGCCCGGCTAATTTTTTGTATTTTTTGGTAGAGACAGGGTTTCACCATGTTAACCAGGATGGTCTCGATCTCCTGACCTTGTGATCCAGCCGCCTCGGCCTTCCTATCATATCTATTTATGGGACAGTCCTTCTCTAAACTAGAGGCCAAGGAAGCTTTTCTTAAAATTTTCCTTAACAGTAAATAGTAAATCATTGAAGCTTCCAGACCCCATGACCTCTGTCACAAATGCTCAACTCTGCCTTTGTAGCTGGAAAACAGCCATACCTAGTAAGTAAGCAAATGAACATGACTGTTTTCTGATAAAAATGTACTTACAAAAAACGAGCAGCTAGCCTGAGGGCCACAAATTGTTGAACCCTTCTCTAGACCATTTCCATAACAGGTCTTCAAAGGCTCTGGGACCCTGCTTTCATACCTCAAAATTAACACTTCATATTTCAATATAGAAACTGAACTGGAAGAGTCTTCTAACAGCTCTTCTGGCTACTTTAACACTGATTATGTCAAGACAATGTCCAAATGTCATTGTAAAAATATTAAGTAAAGTAATACTCTTGGTAGTGGCTTTATTTTATGTCAAGTGAAAGGAAATGGTAATTTTGTGGCAAACCTAAAATAAAAATATTTTAGACTGAAACATTTTGGGAATGTGTTGCCTTTTGGCTTAGAATAGATTAATATCCACTAATATCCACTATGGGAAAATTTTTTTCGTTGTTTCAGTTACAGCAGTAAGTGAAACACACAAGGTGTATCTCCACATACTCTTCCATTATAACTTCATGAGTAGGTAGTTCTTTTAGCATGTGTGACAAACAGATAGATGAAAATCATTATTTTCTCATTCTTTACATCAGAAATCTATGTTCAAGAAGAAATAGTTAGCTATGTACCTAGTGTTTTAGGAAAAAAATTTACTAGTGTCTCCTTTCAACATAAGAAACTTTTCTTCAATATAATTTGGATTAGTAAATCTCTAAATACACATAATCTACTAGGCACTGGGAAGAAAAATATACAGTGTTGCCTTTACCAAGTGTTTAAATTAGTGGCAAAACTTAAAGGTTTCTAGAATCTTGAAGAAGAGATGTCTCAGTTATTTTTCCTCACTTGATCTTCTAACACAAGCTTGTCCAACCCATAGCCACATGCATCCCAGGATGGCTTTGAATGTGGCCCAACACAAATTCATAAACTTTCTTAAAACATGAGATTTGTTTGCAATTTTCTTTTAGCTCATCATCTATCGTTAGTGTTAGTGTATTTTATGTGTGGCCTAAGACAATTCTTCTTCCAGTGTGGCCCAGGAAAGCCAAAAGATTGGACACCCCTGTTCTAACAGGTCTAACTTCCTTAGAAGTCTCCAGGTTTCCAGGGGAGCACCTGAGAGAAAGAGGGGGCAGCCTGATCTGAGAGCTCCCTGCATGAGTGTGGGAGAGGGGAAGAGTTGATCTGAGCACTCATAAGGATCAAGCTCATTAGACAGAACTATTTTTCAATCATTTTATTTCTTCTTTTGGCTGCAATAATTTTCATTTTTATTTAGATCTTCATTAAAGTTTCAGAAGTTAAAAAAATTTCTGACTCAAACCATCCAAGGCCAATGAATGTCTGCTTTTATCCAGTACATGTCATTTCCAGGTAAATTAGGTTATGGTACTGTAATGATTTGAATGAGTCCCCCCAAAATTTCGAAACTCAATCCCGGATGCAACGCTGCTGAGAGATGGGACCATTAAGAGGTGAGTAGGTCATGAGGGCTCTGCCTCATGAATTGATTAATGCTATTGTGGGAGTAGGTTAGGGATCTTGATACTGGGTTCCTGATAAAAGGATGAATTTGGTCCCTTTCCTCATTTGATCTTGGTCTTGTTCTCTTGAGCTCTTCTGCCACTGGATGACACAGTAAGGAGGCCTTTACCAGATCCCAACACTTTCGTCTGGATTTCTCAACCCCCAGAACTGTGAGGAATCAATTTCTTTGCTTTAAAAATTACCCAGTCTGTGGTATTCTCTTACAGCAATACAGAATTGTTGGGACAGAGATGGGCACCCTGATCTAGAAGACAAGTATACTCTACTAGGAAAACAGATACTTAGTTCTGCTGCTTTTTGGAAAGGTTACTAAAATGCCTATACTGGTTAATTAGTTAGTTAGTTAGTTAGCTTGTTTAAGTGGACTTTTTTGTTGTTGGGAGTGGGGGCTCCTGTTTGCTCTCATTTAGAGTTGTGCTCAAATCTGTGAATCTTGCTATAGTCCAAACCCCCAAACCACTGGATCCTGGCAAAAGAACAGGTATCAAGAGAAAACGTTGAGACTACAAGTTAACAAATGAAAGGTGAGCAGTAAAGAATGGGACAGTCACCTATCATTGTACTAGAGTCAGGGTAGAAATCAAGATTGTGAGGTTTTACCTTTTCAGGGAAAAAAATATTCAAAATGAAAATATTACAGGGAAAAACTATACTTTGATAAATAATAGCTTTTCTGTTATTTTGATAAATATTTTACATTTTTCTATATATTAAATATTGTTAATCTATAGGAAAAGATTTTATTCAATTTTGAATCAATTCAGTGATTAGAAAAATGCTATATTAAGTGTGAAGTTCTGAGACAACTGTGTATCTTAAAGAAGATATGAAAGAGTTATAATACTTACAGTAATAGTAATTCTTACCAATGCATCAAGCACATAACAGATAGCTGGCAAGTGTTTATGAGATGAATATTGAATTAATTCTTAGTTTAAGAAGTGAAAATGAAAAAAATATGTGAGTCATTCTAGTTCATAGGTTTACAGAAGACAAATTATCACACTTAAACAGCATAGAGTTGATTAACCCACTGGACAAGAAAAATAAGGTGAATGTATCTAGCCAAGAGGAATAGATATTTTAATAAGAAGTTCATTAGAGTTTACAGACCAGTCACATCACCACTCTTCCGTACACTTCTTTAGAATCATGTTGTTTTCCAAATATTTTTTTCAATCTTTCTGCCAAAGGTTTTATGTCAGCTTTTGATTGGAAGCTGGTGAATCACACCTCCTACAGTCATATCCTGATTTATCTTGATCTTTATGTAAATAAATGAGGAAAGAGGAGGCATGCTTACCATGAAATCTTCCAGTAGAGTTTGAAAATGCTTGTTCTCATTGAGCAATGAATGACTTTGAAGATTAACAAAGCCAAGCACGTAAATGACATCAACACGAGAAACAAACATGAATTCAAAGAATCATGGGATTCTATCAAATTGCTGGTTTGTAGCTAAACTTACATAATTTAGGTAAGAGGAACAATATATACATGAAATATAAGACCAAAGAAGTTTACTTAGTTATTAATAAACCTAATATAGAAACATTACTCTAGAAACATTCGATGGAAACATATTTAAAATGATAAATTCATAGAAAGTGTTATTTATAGTCTGAAGTTGTTGAATAAATAAGCCTATTCTTGTTCTACTATGGATTTTCCTGGGAAATATATAAAAGGTAACAGATCCTGGCCAGGCGCGGGGGCTCAAGCCTGTAATCCCAGCACTTTGGGAGGCCGAGGCGGGCGGATCACGAGGTCAGGAGATCGAGAACATCCTGGCTAACACGGTGAAACCCCGTCTCTACTAAAAATACAAAAAATTAGCCAGGCGTGGTGGCGGGTGTCTGTAGTTCCAGCTACTTGGGAGGCTGAGGCAGGAGAATGGCATGAACCCGGGAGGTGGAGCTTGCAGTGAGCCGAGATCACACCACTGCACTCCAGCCTGGGTGACAGAGAAAGACTCTGTCTAAAAAAAAAAAAAAAGGAACAGATCCTTAGTTAGTGAATAAATTATTTGGAAATGCCATGTAAGATGGTTCTTTCAAAGAAATCCTCAACAATGTACATGAGACCTGAACAAAATTAAGTAAAGATGGATTTTAATTTAAGGCATAAACCAGCCAAATTTGGTAAAAACTTGAACCCAATTTTGTAGACATAGTCATAATGGCTACAAAAATAAACTATGCTTGGAATCAAATTTTAAAATTTTAACAACTAAAAATTATAGGCAAAACTATCAACATTTATGATATGTTCCATTATACCTTATGTGGCAGAAAATAGAATGATAAAAATAAACATTTCTTTGATTTAAACAACAAAAGTCCTGTTCAGTTGGCCCAATCCAAAGTCTCCTTCTTGTTAAAGTAGATTGCTGAACAAAACTTTCTCAGCAGGTTTGGAGATTTATGTTGGTTTTAAGTGACAGGATGTAAACAGATTATTAAAAGCAGAACTATTTAATAATGAGTAGAGAATCAATATGAGAGTATTTAACACAGTTTTTTTTTTTTTTACTATTTTCACTCTTTCCAGTTCTCCACAATAATATATTAACATGGACCTTTGTAAATATCTTTTAAAGTATAACACTGCTGTATTACTGTCTACATATTACTGTAGATTTGTTAAATATTACAAATATTGATACGTTTTCTCAGATGTCTAGTAATTGATTTCATTGAAAACTGTTGCAGTACATTTTGGTTCAATTGGTGTTTCTCTTTACCTACATTTACTCCCTCTATTTCACTGTTTTCTTATGGGAGAAATAGTATTTTTTTGCAACCTAGGAAAATGCAAATCCGTGTTTGGAAATTTTTAAGCAAAAGCTCACAGTCGGTAGTGAGCAGTCTATGTGTTATCAACAACCTAAGGGCACTTCATTGAAGTTTTCAGTCACAATATTTAGAGGCAATTTATCTTCTTTTAAAAATTTTTGGGGTATTTTAAAGTTGTATATTTAGATCCTTCTTAATAAAGCACATATTCCTATGATACTGAAATTATTAGAAAAATAGCTATTACTAAGTGTGTGCTATTTGAGAATTGAATTACAAAATTAATCCCATGAGATGTAGAATTAAAGAGCAACAACTATCTGTAACAAGTTGTAATTCCACTACGGGACTTGAAAATATTTTTTAAATATTGAAAATAAATCCAAAGTATATTTTTAAAACAAATAAACAACAGAAAATCGTAAAGGCCAGATTACAGAATTAAGTCATAAATGAAATCTTCACTTGATATAGTGATAAACATGTTTATTTAGAAATGTTTTTCTATCTTTTATTTTTGTTTCTTCTACTAGACTTTTGTGTCTACTACATTTTCATCTATTGATGCTTACTTGAGCCCTTTGTTGTATTTCTTACTCAAAAGATGATTACCTTCTTAAGAACTAAATGTCATTGAAAGCAAATTTATTCTGAGATCATATAACCAACCTGTCTTAGTCTGTTTAGTGTTGCTATAAAGGAATAACTGAGGCTGGGTAATTGATAAAGAAAAAAGGTTTATTTGGCTTACAATTCTGCTGTCTGAAAGACTGGGCATTTGGTGAAAGCTTCAGGCTGCTTCCACTCATGGCAGAAAGCAAAGAACAGTTGATATGTGCAGAAATCATATGGAAAGAGAAGAAGCGAGAGAGAGAACTAGGGAGTTGCCAGGCTCCCTTTTAAACAATCAGTCCTCATGGGAAGCAATAGAGTGAGAACTCACTCATTAGCTTGAGGATGACACCAAGCCATTCATGAGGGTTCAGTCCTCGTGACAAAAACACCTCCCATTACTCCCCACCTCCAATATCAGGATCAAATTTCAACATGACGTTTTGGGGAACAAATATTCAAACTACAGCACAACCACTACCCAATCTCCAGTGGTTGTGTGTGTATATACCCAGAAGATACATCACAATAGAGAGAAAGAAAAGATTCCAGTTCATCTGCCACTAATACATTTGTGATCTTGGTCAGCTTCTTAACATCTGAGTCTCAGTTTACTCATCTTTCAAAGGAGTTTGATACTCTAACTTTGCTTCCAAGTTCTGATATTCTGTGATCTTATCATGGTTGTTTAGCTTGCCGAAGTATTGATATTAGTGGTAGGCCAATACCAATGTTGAGAAATAACCTCACACAAAGTATCACAAACTTAATTATGGCTATGAAGATCATCTACCAATGGTAGGAATAACTGGAGATGTTTGCATGAAATAGAGCTTTGGTAAAATGAAATAAAAAATGTAATGAGCTGTGTAGTACGCCAGCACTGTCCATGCTGTTTAAGGCACACAATGCAATCTGATTCAAAGTTAATATAATTAACACTGTCATCAGTAACTGACGTTCTTAATTTCTTAAAAAGAAGACCATAACAATTTCTTTATGTTACATCAGAATCTAGAAGAGTTCTTTATACAGTAGGTGCTATGTAAGTATTTTTAATCAATTGGCAGAGGGCATCTAAATAGGCTGACAAATTTGCACAGATATTAAGCAACTGACAGGACAAACATAAGCAGTGATATGGTTGGGCTGTGTCCCCATCCAAATCTCATCTTGTATTGTAGCTCCCATAATCACCACTGTGTCATGGGAGGGACCTGTTGGGGGGTAATTGAATCACGGGGGCAGTTTCTTCCATGCTGTTCTCATGATAATGAGTGTTCTTACAAGATCTGATGGTTTTATTAGAAACTGTTCCCCCATTTGCTCAGCACTTCTTGCTGCCACCATGTGAAGAAAGATGTGTTTGCTTCCCCGTCCACCATGAGTATAAGTTTCCTGAGGCCTCCCCAGCCATGCTGAACTGTGAGTCAATTAAACCTCTTTCCTTTATAAATTACCCAGTCTCAGGTATGTCTTTATTAGCGGCATGTGAATGGACTAATATAGGCAGAAACCCACAAAACCCAACAGGCAACATCTGAGTCTTTAACATAAAATGTGTTGTACTTGCAAAGCGGTAGAAGCCATTGTGCAAAAATTAGCTTCTAGGTCAAAACCTAATGCTTAAGACATAGTCAGGAACAGAAGTTTGAGACATGAAAGACAGCAATAGTGTTGTACGTCTCTATTATTGTTGCAGAAGATGACTCTAAGTACCATTTGATAAACCTGTTAAAAACTATCAGGTCTCCCATGACATGTTATATTCTCATAAAACAACACAAATGCTAAATTAAGTTCGAATTTGAATTAGCAAAGAATAAGAAAATCAATTTAAGTGTTCCCAATGCACCCTCAACCCTTGCACCCTTGCTTTGCATCTGTGTATTTCATTAGTATATTTTGTTACATGATCATGTAATATTTATGCAGTAACATAATATGCTCTGTACATCTACGATTAGAGAAAAAGTGCAGTTCTTTTCCATTATTTTGTGCCGTTTATCTGCTGAACACTATGTAACATTACCCAGGGTTTGGTGATTATGTAATGAGGGCTCCTATTGTAATACACGCTGCACAGTTGGAGGATTGCTGTGGGAAACTTAACTCTGCAAATCCTGAGTTTGGGAACAATTAAAGCCTTGGTTTTAATGTTACAGTCACCTCATTTTTCCCAAAATATTTTTGCTTTTTTCTTCTTAAAACCTGTAAGTACTGCAGTAGAAGAAATGTAACAAGAATTATAGGAAAAAGTTCCACAGAAGATGAAATAACAACTGCCATCTGGTGCACAACAGATGTGTGTTCCACAAAGTTTTTTTTTCTTTCTTTTGAGTTCTCCTATCCAAGTCCTGGCCAGACCCAAGCACTGTGTCGAGCTTATGAGATCTGACAATTTTACAGCCCCAGGCTGGATGACTGCAGACTAGTGTTTTTCCCAGAATTCACTGAGGCCCCAGGGAATAAACTAACAGGTTCAAGAATGATACTGAAATGTTATTCTTCCCCCAAAAGCTGTGAAGAACTGCCACTAATTTCCTTCATAAGAAATAAAGTCCAAAAAAATTTCAATAGAGGGTCATTACAGATTTTGTGCCTTAGAAGAGAGATATTCAAGATTTGGTATCATCAGCAGATGCTCTCCCAGTCCCAGAGAAAGGAATCACCTGGAGGGCACATTGTATCTTTTATCCAAGTAAAGTTGGCCCAAACTGTTTACCCATTAACATTTGCACAAGTGCAACTTTACTGAAACTGATAAAACTACCTGCTCCCTAGCAGCCTTCACAGTTCCTGAAATTTCTAGGGCTGGTGATTTCTATTAGAAAGTACTGAAACACGTGAAAAGCAAGTAGAAGTTTATAGTGCCATTACCTTTGTGATTTTATAAATTGAGATGTAATTTTTTTAAGATTCAATTCCAAAATTAAAATTCAAATAAAGTCGTTTTTAATGACTTCATGGAAATTATACTTTCTTTATACATTTTGGTTTACTCCCACAGCTCAAGTGTTGCTTAAATCAGCTCTCAGATTTTGCCATGGTGCTCGTTCATGGGTCAGATAAGCCTGTTCTTAATGCATTGTGATCATAATGTGCTTGACATGCCTTAAGACTTACAACAGTCCAATTTTTTTTCTGTGAATGTGACCTCTGTCTCTCTGGTTTCCACCTACCTGGCACCAGTGAGCTCAAAGAACTATAGGTGACAATAATAGTAGTCTGTAGCTCTAGATAAAACAAATGTAATGGCTGAAATTCCCGGTTTACTAACATACCCTACGTTTTCCACTTCTTTGGATATGACCCTAGTCCTAGTTTCAACTGGTGGTCATTATTTCTTTTCTCTTTAAAGCCACTATTTTTAGAAACTCGCTTCCTTAGTGCCTCAATCATGGTGAAGTTCTAGATGCTGCATTGAGGAGATTCCAGATATTCTCATGCATTGTGAGTGATTTGTCTCCTTTCTTGATTTACCTTCTGCCTTGCTATTGTTTCTAATGATGTGGGTTCATGATACAGTGAGCGAGTTTAACATTTGCCACTTTGTCATTGAAGCCACATTCATTATGTCATCACCATCAACTCAATTCATCTTTTCTCCCCTGACAGCCTACAGTAATGGATCCCAGCCTGCATACTTAGTAGTTGGAAGAAACCTACAGCATTAATTCAAGATAACTTGCTATTTGGTCAGGTAGCTAATGTGTTCATAAAACACAAATGTCCATTAAAATCATCACTTATGGAAAATAGTCCATTATAATTACGTATGTATGTCAATCAATAAACACGTTTTTAAAGGCTAATTTAATAGGAAATCAGTAGGACAAGGCCTATTATTGGCCACTCAAATAGAGTGGCTTTGAGGTCTAAGTCCTTGCAACAGCCCTAGTTTCACAACACTTTTATTATACTAATCTAGCAGTCGGACTCTGAAAACCTGAAACAAGTTCCGTGGGGGGATGGAGAGGAAAGGGGAATGAAAACTGAAAGCAATATAATTTTCTGTACCTATTTGAAACAATACTGAGAGCAAAGCAAATTTAACTCAGACACTTGCTCCAGAAACTACTTGTTTCTTACAGATAAGACTGAACCAACTAAACAGGTTACTTATCAAGACTAATAGCTTGTTTATAATGAATAGTTTCAAGACTCTGGCTTCTCTGAGCCCATTTGTCTAAATCCATTCTCTAATAAATTCTCTTCAATCCCAACCAGTACTCTATCTTGCAAGATCTGACTTAAAAAGTCCCAGCCCAGGCCCTAAAAGCCTATTTGATATCTTACCTTGAAGTTCACCTTCTGAGACACTACTAAGATTTGTCATGGTGGTATTCTTTCTTTTTCATAAACAGGTATTTCCAATGAACTTTTAAGGAGTCAACAGTTGACAAACCAAAAGATCCTACCAAGACCCAGTCAAGATCCCTCCTTTACTGGGTACATGAAGATCTGGAGAAATACATTCCCCTGAGATTTCTTGATCCTCTAAATTGGGATCGAGGGAGTGTCTCTGACCTCAAGATTGAGGTATGACTTGAATTGGGTCTGAGCTCCAATTTTGTTTTGTCAATTCATAAACATTATTTTCCCAGGGAGGGGCAAAGAAGCATTTTAGGCATTTTTTTAAATAAAGAAACATTTTAGGAATTATTAACGTTTTAAAGAAGTATTTTAAATATTAGATAAAGATTTAGGTATCACATATTATATAAAGAAGACTTTTAGGAATTATTAAGTAGAAAATTGCCTATTTTTCTAACAACATGTCTTAGTGTGTTCTCACATTGCTATAAAGAGCTTCCCTGAGACTGGGTAATTGATAAAGGAAAGAGGTTTAATTGACTCACAGTTCTGCATGGCTGGAAAGGCCTCAGGAAACTTACAATCATGGCAGAAAGGGAAGCAGGCACCTCTTCACGGGTGGCAGGAGAAAGAGTACAAGCAGGGGAAATGCCAGACATTTATAAAACCATCAGATCTCATGAGAACTCACTATCATGAAAACAGCATGGAAGAAACTTCCCCCATAATCCAATGACTTCCCTCTCTCTACACAGAGGGATTACAATTCAAGATGAGATTTGGTTGGGGACACAAAGCCTATCCATGTCACAACATTTTGGATCATCTCTGTCTTTCTGTTACAAGTCTTTAAGAGGAAGCCTATAGAGAGAGGAGGAGCATAGGCTGAGTGCGTCCATCCCAAGTACTGAAGAATTTAAAAGATCATATCACAGTGGCATTATTTGGACATAATCTGCATTGGGTCAGTTTTCTAAAACCTTATACATATGCTCTGAGTGGATGTATTAATAGTTTATGTATACCTTAATAAAATTGATTTAAAGTAAGCATTTAAGGACTTTCCTGTGGCTTGTTTTTGTGTCCCTAGAATTGCTTTATTTAGTTTCGTCTGGCCTGAGTTGGAGGGTTCTTTGGGCCCTGTATTAGTCTGTTTTCATGCTGCTGATAAAGACATACCAGAGACCGGGGAATTTACAAAAGAAAGAGGTTTATCGGACTTACACTTCCACATGGCTGGGGAGGCCTCACAGTCATGATGGAAGGCAAGGAGAAGCAAGTCACATCTTATGGGATGGAAGCAGGCAAAGTGAGCTTGTGCAGGGGGACTTCTGTTTTTGTTTTTGTTTTTGTTTTTTTTGAGACAGAGTCTCGCTCTGTCGCCCAGGCTGGAGTGCAGTGGCGCCGAGGCTCACTGCAAGCTCCGCCTCCCGGGTTCACGCCATTCTCCTGCCTCAGCCTCTCCGAGTAGCTAGGACTACAGGCACCCGCCACCATGCCCAGCTAATTTTTTGTATTTTTAGTAGAGACGGGGTTTCACCACGTTAGCCAGGATGGTCTCAATCTCCTGACCTCGTGATCCACCCACCTCGGCTTCCCAAAGTGCTGGGATTACAGGCGTGAGCCACCGCGCCCGGCCAGGACTCCCGTTTTTAAAACCATCAGGTCTGTCTCATAAGACCCATTCAATATCAATCATTAATTGATCAAAAAAATAATCTTTTTGTCACTATGTACATACTCTAGGAATATGTAGCCCAGGTAAACAATAAAGAATTTTCCAAAATAAAAAAGACCCACCCCTATGATTCAATCATCTCCCACCATGTCCCTCCCACAGCATGTGGGAATTATTGGAGCTACAAGATGAGATTTGGGTGAGGACACACAGCCAAACCATATTACGCCCCCAGCTGTTATCAAGTCATCTTTGACCGGGGTCTAGAGACACAAAGTAGAACTATCTTTTTTGACTTTTACCATCTACACAGGATCTTTTTTCTTGCATTAACTCATGTGCATATCTCTCTAAAATAATTACACCAAGGAAGATCTAAAATTTCAGTGGTTACTTTGGGAAACTTTTACCATAAACAATAATGTTTATTTGAAAGAGGCATTAAAATAAAAAGAAACCCTTATAGAAAGATTGTCTAACTGACTCCTCTGTCTCAAAGTGAGGTCTCTTTCTTTGACAGAATAAACTCTTCCTCTTTCATGACCATGTGTCAAAGGTAGATGAACAATTAAAAAGCATACAACTTGATGAAATTGTAAAAAGCCAAGTGAAATTCTTCACTACTTGGGATGGACTTACTTGGCCTATGCACCTCCTCTCTGTCCAAATCAGCTATAATGATTTTCAATCCCTTTCTCTCTCTGTTGTGTGTGTATATGTGAATGGGTGCACACACGTGTATGCATGCCAAAATGAGTTTTCATGAATCTAAGCTATCTCCTCTCTTTGCAGAGGATAAGACAATTTGCCATCTGCATTAATAATTTAATACCTGTCTGAAACCTGCCGCCTCTCACTTTTTTCTCCCTTCCTCTTCTACTGTTTTGTTTTGTCTCCTGGGTAATTTTAGAAATTAATACAAAATAATCTTTTTGTCACTACATACATACTCTAGGAATATGTAGCCCAGGTAAACAATAAAGAATTTTCCAAAACAAAAACAAATTGTTCTAATGTCATATGTTTTTTCCTTGCCAAAACCGTAAATCAGAAGAAAAAATTTACTTATGAGTTTGGATAATGGTAAAAATTAAAGCTAGGCATATAAACCTTTTGACATGAATATATAAATCTTAATATATTTTTCTGATATACAAATACAAAGGTAAATTTATATTTTTAATGTTCATGCAGTATAGATTATTATTTACACAAATTAGAGTGATTAAGCTTAACAACAATTTCAGTCATCTCCCTAGTATTGTTAGTATAAAAAATAATGTGAGTACAATGGTTTCATTGTACCATTCAATGTCCGTTAAGACATGATATGGGTTTAGTTTCTCATATTTTAAACTTTAAATTTTTCCTTCATTAATTCTATGAGTCTATTAAATTATTATTATTTCTCTCAATAATTTAGGTTACAAACATATATTGAAAAGTGACTAAATAATACCAAATAATAGGTATCTTGTTAATATTGTATATTCTCATAATGCTATTAATATGCCATAAAATTTAGCATATCAATTTAACTCATAATTTCCAAATCTGTACTCAACTTTAAGAATTTAGCCTTATATTAAACTGAATTAACTAATAAATTGTTTTTGGATAGAGAGACATGTTCTAAACAGGAAAAAAAAGCTGCTCAAAGAAATCAGAGATGACACAAACACATGGAAAAACATTGCTTGCGCATAGATAGAAAGAATCAATGTAATTAAATGGTCACTGCCGAAAGTAATTTATAGATTCAGTGTTATTCCTATCAAGCTACCAATGACATTCTTCACGGAAGTAGCAAAAGCTATTTTAAAATTCATATGAAACAAAAAAAAGAGCCCAAATAGCCAAGGCAATACTAAGCAAAAAGAACAAACCTGGAGCCATCACGTTAACCTGACTTCAGGGTGACAATAACCAAAACAGTGTGGTACTAGTACAAAAACAGATACATAGACCAATGAAACAGAATAGAGAGCTCAGAAATAAGGCTGCATACTTATAATCATTTGATCTTTGACAAAGCAGATAAAAACAAGCAATGGGAAAAGACTCCCTAGTCAATAAACGGTACTGGGATAACTGGCTAGCCATATGCAGAAGATTGAAGCTGGACCCCTTCCTTACACCATGTACAAAAATCAACTCAAGATGGATTAAAGGCTTAAATGTAAAACCCACAATGATAAAAACCTTAGGCAATATCATTCTGGACATAGGAGCAAGCAAAGATTTCATGATGAAGATGCCATCATGATTGCTGTTGAAGATTTCAAAATTTGTCTTGAAAAGCAACATAAACAAGAGCAAAAATTGACAAATAGGACCTAATTAAACTAACGAGCTTCTACACAGCAAAATAAACTATCAACAAAGTACACAGACAACCTACAAAATGAGAGAACATTTTTGCAAACTATGCATCTGACAAAGGTCTAATTTCTGGCATCTACAAGGAACTTAAACAAATTTACAAGAAAAAACACCCCATTAAAAAGTAGGCAGAGGACATGAATAGTTTTAGAAAGAAAACCTGCATGCGTCCAACAAGCATATGAACAAAAGCTCAATATCACTGATCATTAGAGAAATGCAAATCAAAACCATAATCAGATACCATCTCACACCAGTCAGAATGGCTATTAAAAATTTTAAAAATAACAGATGCTGGTGAGGTTGCAGAGAAAAGGGTACACTTACACACTGTCGGTGGGAGTGTAAATTAGTTCAACTATTGTGCATAGCAATGTGAGCGTTCCTTAAAGAGCTAAAAACAGAACTAATTCAACCCAGTAATCCCATTACTGGGTATGTACCCAGAGGAATATAAATCATTCTACCATAAAGACACATGCACGCACATGAATGCTCATTGCAGCACTATTCACAATAGCAAAGACATGGATGTCAACTTAAAAGTCCATCAATGACAGATTAGATAAAGAAAATGTGGTACATATACACCATGGAATACTACTCAGCCATAAAAAGAACACAATCATATCTTCTATTGGAACACAGATGGAGCTGGAGGCCATTATCCTTAACAAACTAACACAGGAACAGAAACTTAAATACTGCATGTACTGATTTAAAGTGGGAGTTGATGATGAGAAATCATGGACACAAAGGGGAACAACAGACATTGGGGCCTACTTGAGGGTGGAGGGTGGGAGGAGAGAGAGGATCGGAAAAAGTAACCATTTGGTACTAGCTTAATACCTGGATGATGAGATAATCTGTACAACAAACTCCCATGACATGAGTTTACCTATATAGCAAACCTACACATGTACCTCTGAACCTAAAATAAAAGCTTTTTTTTTTTAAATTCACACATTAAAAAAAAATTTAATAGATAATCATCAAATAAAGGTTAACAAATTTGAATGTTTTTGAAAAGAAGATCAATGGTAAAAACATTGGTCATTAAACTTTCTTTAAATAACTCTTTTTTCTTACTTTTATATATGGAATTGGTTTATATTAAACAAGATATGCAAATCCCTTTATATTATATTTTACATACGCTTATCTTGTCATCTTAAAATGTGCTAATACTGTATAAAATAAGTGCTCATGAAAAAATAGCTAGATAATTTTTTATGTACTACCTTCTAGTTTTTTCAATTATCCACAAAACCAAAAGTGAGCTCCTTTAGTTACAGGTTACAGTTAATATAAATGATTACAGAGAAAGAGGAACATGCATGCAAGATAATAAATATGGTTTGAAAGTTCATTAAGGGAATTTTTTTCAGTTTATTAAAACGGTAATGTAAAAATAATACATACATACTGATAATGTATAAGCGATTAAGTTAACTACATTGAAAAGATAAGATTAAAAGCTTCAACTTTATCTTCTCTTTGCATAGATATATATGTCTTAGCAATACATAAAAATATATAAATACCTATATATTACACACACAAAAATATATTAACATTAATTCAAAGGCTTATACATAATTTTAAATGACAAATTTAACAGCATATTGTCAATGAAAAATATTCATGAGAAGAAAATGTATTTATCTGACAAAGGCATATCAGGTACTGTGAACAACTAACACAAAAGTAAAAGTCTAAGGTGTGGGTTCTTAGAGCCATCTTTCTCAATTAAAAAGGCAACCATCATCATTCATGATGAAACATCGTTAGGAATCTTCCAAAAGCGTATGACATTTGGGAAAAGAAAGCTTCCACTCAAAAATTTTGGATAAAGATTACTGTAAATAGCTTCTAGGCCAGACCCACCAACAAGACCCATGGCTGGTCACACTCTAATCTGCATGTCTTATTTTTAATTTTCTCAGCAATTTTCTTTCCTTTTAGCTGTTTTAAGGTTCTGGATTTTTACCTGCCACTTTCTATTTCTAAACTTTAATTTGATATTTAACTTTGACATTGGTGATTTCCCTATACTGCTGTAAGTCTAATAAATGGAGCTTTGCTTACTGGATGAGTTTATTTAGTGGTTATGTGGGGAGTTGGAAGTTGACAGGGCCAAGTCAGAAAACTACAATACCATGTTAACTTCCCTGCCTCTACAGGGAAATATTTAGAGGTTGAAGAAACATTTATTATTATTATTATTTTTTTTTTTAAGAACCACCTTCATCCGATCAGCCAGGAAATCTGTGTGAGGACCTATTGGCTTCCCATGCAAACTGAACCACTGTCAGTCATCCTTGACATGCCAGTGTTCCAGAGGGGATCTAAAATTAGGTTCCCAAAAGTGTAAAAGAAAATTGAAGGGAAGATTGATTTGAAATAATATTATCATATAACATCTCATATATTACATCCCATTTATGTATACTTAAATGTGTATATAATATTTTAAAACTTTATTTTTTATTTTTATCAGGTGCCAAAACTGAGAGTGATACTGCATATGATAAACTTTCTCTATTAAATCTAAAATATATGCAGCTAACACATATGGGATCAACCCAACTCCTCACAAAGAACCTGACTGTACTAAAATATGTATCAATATTTTTAGTACCTGTAAGAAAGGGCATGCTTGGCTTATCTACTTAGATATTAAAGCACTGTTAGTGGAATTTCAATGTCAAAAAGCCTCACTGGTTTATCAATTTTTACTGAGAATTTTTAGAATTATTATTATGAATCAGCTGGATATTTCATGCACATGCTATTGTACTGTATACATTCCCTCACATATGTTGGGTTCCATCATGACTAGTTCTAATAATGTTGATTATTACTCAACTAATCCAAAATTTAATTCCTCCAAGATATAAAATGGGCCTAGTTTATTCATGTTAAATAAGTCTCAAATGAATATCCTAAACTAGCATATAATTTGGAGATTAAGAAAATACACATGGTTTAAGTCCGGGGTGAACTATTAAATGTTCATAACCACTCAAAGCCATCTAATTCTAATTCAACACAGCAAATTAAGTCAAACTCAGAGATTGGAGTCAGAAGCATGTATCCCTTCTGATTTTTTCATATGAAGCCCACAAATTTCAACATTTTATTATTTTAATACAAAATTAAACAAAAACTTAGCTAAGAAAGCAATATTTGCATTAAAGAGCCCTAATCACAAAAGAATTTTTTTTTTTTTTTTTTTTTGAGACGGAGTCTCGCTCTGTCGCCCAGGCTGGAGTGCAGTGGCGCAATCTCGGCTCACTGCAAGCTCCGCCTCCCGGGTTCACGCCATTCTCCTGCCTCAGCCTCTCCGAGTAGCTGGGACTACAGGCGCCCGCCACCACGCCCAGCTAATTTTTTGTATTTTTAGTAGAGACGGGGTTTCACCGTGGTCTCGATCTCCTGACCTCGTGATCCACCTGCCTTGGCCTCCCAAAGTGCTGGGATTACAAGCGTGAGCCACCGCGCCCGGCCACAAAAGAATATTTTAACAAATAAAATTCTAAGTGTTTCCAACTTGAAACTCTCAAACACACTGTCCCATGTTGGCTATTTCATCCATGGAAAACATTTTTCTTTTTTTATTTTTTGAGATGGAGTCTCACTCTGTCGCCCAGGCTGGAGTGCAGTGGCGCGATCTTGGCTCACTGCAAGCCCTGCCTCCTGGGTTCACGCCATTCTCCTGCCTCAGCCTCCTGAGTGGCTGGGACTACAGGCACTCGCCACCACGCCTGGCTAATTTTTTTGTATTTTTAGTAGAGACGGGGTGTCAGCATGTTAGCCAGGATGGTCTCGATCTCCTGACCTCATGATCTGCCAGCCTCGGCCTCCCAGAGTGCTGGGATTATAGGTGTGAGCCACCACGCCCAGCCCATGCGAAAACATTTTAACTCAACATCTTGACTCAATGCAATTTGGGTTTATCCCATTGGCTTTTAATAAGTTATTTTCCTCCAATATGCCAATATAAGTCATCTCATTTCACATTCAAGTTAATCAATTTTTTAGCAAAGCTCACATTCAAGCTATAAAGGCTGTAAATTAAAAACAAAGCTTTCAGGTAAGGTCAGTCTGGGACAATCAAATCCATGGGTTCATTGATGTAGGACAAAAAGTAATGATGGAAAAGCAAATGCACAATGTATTTTAAACACTAGAGGGAGTGAAAAAGAAATGTGAGGGATGGAGTGTTTTGGGTTTGTAAAATCTACAAGCAGAACTTTCTTAGAACGCCAGTGAAAATTCAACAATTAAATCTGCCAATAAATGACCAAGCTTGTCATACAACATGAGTGATAGTGTTTCTCAGATTACTTAGCATTGGATATTCAAGCTATATAGGAACCTTGTACACTGTATTGCCTTGCTGTGTGACTTTGTACAAATCACTCAACCTCTCTGGGTCTCATCTCTCATGTATTAATTGAAAAGAATGCAGAAAATATAAGTAGTTGTAAAATTACTTGTAGATTTTAAAATAAATTACTAATGATAGAGGCAGGAGGCAGATAAATGCTAGGCAGACAGGGGCTGGTCCCTGGCAAAACTCCACCTTTGAGCTAAAAAGCCTGAAACCAATAGCCCTAAGTGACAACTTCTATCCCTGTTTGCCTGCTCTCTCCCAACTGATTCTTTCTGAATAATGTCTTTTTATCAATCAAATGTTGCCTTTTCCAAAACTACCTACAGCCTGCCCCACCCCCACCCCCATCCTGTGCCTATAAAGACCCCAGGCTCAGTTGGTAGAGAGAGAGAAGCAGCCTGACTGGAGAGAGGTAACTTGACTTTAGAAGGATGGCTGGACTTCAGAGGAGAGACAGATTAACTTTGGAGAAACAATGAATTCAAGGAAGAGCTGGCCAGAGACGGCCAGACTTTGGGGAAGATTACCTGCCCATCCCATCCCCTCACCATTCCCCTCCCCAGTGAGAACCATTTCCATCAGTTAATAAAATTCTCCGCCTTCACCATCTTTCAAGTGTCCAGGAGACCTCATTCTTCTTGGATGGTGGACAAGAGCTCGGGACCTACGGAGTGAGGGTACCCAAAAAAAGGCTGTCATACTGGCCCTTTGCCCTTGCTGGTGGAAGGCATCTACCCCATGCAATGAGGCAAAGGGCCCACTGAACTGATAACATACCACTGTTCATGGACGGTGGAACTAAGAGAGCATTGTAACATGCCCTCTGGAGCTTCAGGGGTCACAGTCACCTGCATCGGGTTGCTGCCGCTGGGCCCGCACAAAGCCTGCTCCTGCCAGCACCCGAAGCAGCCAGCTGGATCCCATACTTGCTTGCTCACATGCTCCCTCCTCAAGGAGTTGAGAGCAGCAGGCCAAGTACACAGGACAGCCCTGTTGCAAGTCCAATGAAGGGGTCAAGAAAAATCCTGCATCACTAATATTAATTAAAGTGGGAGAAGCTTTTAGAGCAAAGATGTGCTATAAAAGAAATTGCATAATTAACAGAATAGTTCTGAGAGTAAGAAAGAACTGGAATTAAATCCTAAAACTATCTAGATTCAAGTTTTACTTACTAAGTCTCTAACCTTGCAATACTTAAAACTTTTCTTGACCTCTTTCCTTAGCCTGAAGAATGAGCTGATCGCTGCCTCAAGAATTTTGTGAGAAATAAATATGGCAATGGCTTAAATTTAAGACAAGGCTTGCAAACAGTAGTCATTTAATACTTGGCAAATATTATGTTTGTTTTTATTTAGGTATGTTAGCCAGGAGATAGTCCCAAAAATTCTAAAGGTCACTCAAGGTTTTATATTTCTACCCTTCAATGATATTAATATAGTCACATTAATCTAAAGTGGATTCCTTCTGGCCTTTCCTTGATCAGAAATTGTCAAAAAAATTTTTTTGTACCACTCCGGAATGACTGCCACCTGACTTAGAGAAATTGAAAAATGTCAGAGATTGTAAAATACTGTAGGTTATTAATTGCATTACAGAGATGCTCCAATTTTAAAAACGTCTATCTTAGGATAAATGAAATAAGTATTCTTAACCATTCTTGATCCTTTGTGTCTGGGAATTTGGTCCCAATTCCTCTTTCCAGGCCTTTCTTCCACTAGCTCATTAACTTTCCTGCCTCCACATACTTTCCCACTCTTCAAATGCTCTCCTTAAAAGTCCTTCTCCTGAAGTCTTACTCCATCTTTCTCTCTTCAGAACATCGGTAATCCTTTATTGGTTGCTATGATGCGATGTGGTAGTTAACATTTCCTGCCTTGCATAATGTTTATGTTTCCTTTTATTTCATCTCCCATATTAGCATGCACACTTTGAAAGCACAGAAAGTTCTTAGTCATTTTTGTATCCCTCACAGAGCTTTGTATAGGACAGAAACTTTATATCATTTGATCAAATCAATGAAACTGTAGCAGAATTATTTACATTTCAGTGAATAAGTTATTTCCAAGAATTTCAAAGATAGCCCATTACATATAGCAAAACATTTAACCTAATTAACTCTCATTTTAGGTAACGTGAGCACAGAGCTGTTCATTCAATGAAGTAAAATGAAAACTAGAAATATTCTCCATACCACTGCTCTGTTCAAGTACTCTAATGCACCCTTTTGTTATATTTTATTGAATGCATTATCCTTAAACATGAAAAACAAGAGGGTATTTAATGATTGTTATCTTTGCATGAGGGTTCTGAACTATATTAACCAATAATTCTATGAAGACACCTGTGTAATACCATGATACCATGCAGAATGTTGTTCAAGAAATGTGAAGGGTCTGAGATTCTACTTTATTTGCAAGTCAACCTATTGGTCTGCCACAGTTTCATTAATGCTGGCAAGAGACATAAGACTCATGAATGAAAAACAACAGAAAGTTTATTACTCATAGCAACAGTAGTAGCCAGAGAAATGTTCTTTTTTTTTTTTCTTTTGAGATGGGGTCTTGCTCTGTCACCCAGCCTGGAGTGCAGTGGCACAATCTCAGCTCATTGCAAGCTCCACCTCCCAGGTTCACCCCATTCTACTGCCTCAGACTCCTGAGCAGCTGGGACTACAGGTGCCTGCCACCACGGCCGGCTAATTTTTTTTTGTATTTTTAGTAGAGACGGGGTTTCACCGTGTTAGCCAGGATGGTCTCCATCTCCTGACCTCATGATCCACCCGCCTCGGCCTCCCAAAATGCTGGGATTACAGGCATGAGCCACTACACCCGGACCCAGAAATGTCATTTTTTTTACTCATTCTCCAAGCCTTAGTTCCCATGGGGTGATACAAAGAGCATCAAGTGACACCTGAACACACCATGAGAAAAATCCTGAACTTGGAGAACTGAATGTTTTATACTGGACAGTAAGCATACTTGCTCATTGTTCTGGGGGAGAAATACTTCCTCATGCAAGGCTGTAAACAAATCTGCCCTTTATTCCAACAGGAGATACTGTCTCTAATTTCCAAAGCTATTTGCTGTACAAATATCCTTGAAAATATATTCTGGAAGAAAGCCACTTTTCTCATAAGATGGGCAGAAACATGAGAGACCTACTGATACTTCTCTTCAATAAATGCCATTCATTGACTCCCATCACAGCAGAGTGAAAAGCTCCAAAGTTTACTGGTCTGTTATGTACTGAGTACAATCAGTTCTACGATAATGCATATGTATTCCTTAAAAGTGCCATCCTATGTGAAATTGTGTAATAAAAGCCAGAGGTTCTGGAAAAAATGGTGTTAGGATACAATACTCAAAGAGTTTGTCAATGACAAATTAAACATAATATAGGAACCTAATAAAAACAGTAGCATCACTTTACATATATTAAACAATTAACTAATACGTACATACCTCAATAAATATAGCACTTGATTTTGAAAAAAAACTTGACATTTGCTTGTGAAAATGAATGTCAGGAGTTTTAGTTTTGAGTTATTGTGAAGTAGTAAAGGAAGGTTGTCTAGAATCAGATGAAAGCTGTAACAATAGATGTGGATGGATACAACTCATAATCCATGTGGTAAACTGATACAGATGGTAGATGATTGAGATGTGTGTGTAAATGTTGGGTTTTTCTTGTGACTCAACTGAGCTGGGTCCAGTTGTTTATACTTACCTAGTATTTCTCATGGATGAAGTCATAGATGAGGAACTACACATGGATGAAATCATACATAACACAACACTGTGTTATGCTGCACTTAATTACTAATATGTCAATCTTATTGACAAGCATTATAGCAGAACTACCTTTATATGATGATCTAGTCACAAGTAACACAATGTTCTCATTCATTCATTAAAGCTTGCTTCCTGCAGACCACTATTAGCAAACATTCCCTTTAGCTTAATTTGAATTAAGCTGTGCACTTGAAAGTACATTCTTTTCATTGATTTGTGTTACCAAAATAAAACGTAACTGTAAAAATCTAGAACAAGCTAGTAATTCCTTCATTTTATTATGCTGCAATCCAGTCTCTCCTCAGAGTTAACTGTGTGGCAGTTTGGTGTTACCTTCCCAGATATTTGTTTTACTTTTACACACAGGTATAGAGGTCTTTTTTGTTGTTTGCTTGTTTGTTTTTTCCTTTTCTTTTACATCTATGAGATTTTTTTGTTTTCTTGAGATGGAGTTTTGCTCTTGTTGCCCAGGCTGGAGTGCAATGGCACCATCTCGGCTCACCGCAACCTCCACTTCCCAGGTTTAAGTGATTCTCCTGTCTCAGCCTCCCAAGTAGCTGGGATTACAGGCATGTGCCACCACACCCAGCTAATTTTGTATTTTTAGTAGAGACAGGGTTTCTCCAAGTTGGTCAGGCTGGTCTTGAACTCCCGACCTCAGGTGATCTGCCTGCCTCGGCCTCCCAAAGTGCTGGGATTACATCACTGCACCCAGCCTGAGATCATTCAATGCATATTTTTCATTCTGAATTCAATATATGATATAGAACATTTCTACGTTAGGACATCATTCTCATTAACTGCTATATAGTATTCCATATTGTAAATGTAACATCACTTTCATTGGTTACTTTTTCTTTATAAATAATCTTGAAAGAGGAAAAAAAGATACTGAAAAGTTATTGATGCTCATATCTGAGTTTTCCATAGAATAAATTTTTGGAAAAGGCATTCACAGATGAAAAAGTATACGATTTTACATTTTAATAGATATTGTCAAGTTGATTAAAAATAAAGCACTAACAAAATTATACCATTACTCTGTTCTCCATGTTTTTGCCAACACTGGATATTATCCATCTTTTATAATTTTTGTCAATATGATGAGGATTTTATTTTCAATCTCCATTTAATACAGTTTATCAGTAAGAATGACTTTTTTCATATGTTTGTTACCTATTGCACTTCATCTCTGAATTATTTATTTATAGCCTTTGCCTCCTTTTGTCATTGGATTTTTGTAAATTTTTCTAAAATATTCATTTGTGAGAGTTCTTTATATATTATGGTTAATGATCTGCTCTCTCTTAAATGTGGTGCAAATAATTCTTTCCAAACTGTTTATATGTTAACAATGACATGGTTAACTGCAAAAAAGAGAAAAGAACAGGGGGAAAAAAAGAAAACTGTATTCCCAGAAAATAATCCGGTTTTTGAAAGTTTTTCTAATTTAGAGAAGAGTCTCCTGAATTAATCAGGTGTTCATAAGTACAAAAATAAAGCAAGTAAGAAGTAAGAAAGCGTTAGGCATTTAAAAAAATAAAAAGATAGAACAAAAGAGAAAGAGAAACTGCAAGCCAATAAGGTATAAAATGTCAATGAGGATTGAGAAAGACACATCAGCCTTATGGTGCTTTTCTTCTAGATGAATCCTGTTAAGAGCATTATGACTAAAGTAAAGCTCTTTTATCCAAAGAAAAAAGGCTTCTAATAAAGACTAACACAAATCTATAAATAACACTAAGATTATTTTTACATATGTAAAGAAAATGTAAAGGGGGGATGCTATTATTAGGTTTAATTATAATATCAACTAAATGGAGAGGCTGCGTTTGATGGGTACAGTAATATCACATAACGAGTTTCTTATGAAAATTTCTAGTATCTCAGAATTAATGCCAACCCAAGGTCATATTCTATTTCCTAGGTGCCCAAAACAAAGCTCCAAAAGGGGGTGATGGAATAAAAGCACTAAAGGTCTCTGAATTCATAATAAGAAAAGAGGTCAAGATAAAACAAATAATACACAGGCTTTGTCTGAAAAGTATTCACAGAAAAGATAAAAAGGAACTATTTTCCACTTTACTTCATAACTTCAAAATACTCAAATATAGTTATAACTGTTGACAGCAGTTCTTTATACAAGTAAATAATATAATGTGAGAGGCATTAATTTTTTTTTCAGATATGATTACCTGCGTTTGCAAGGTCAGTGTAAAAAAAGAGGCCAAGTTGTGACAATTCAATGATATCTGCCTTCTCAGATTAAGTGGAAAGAAATACACAACTCACAAGGGGCTGAAATATGCAGGGGTGTGATTATAAGACTGCTGTCTCTTGAGAACCTGGTAGAAATAAGATATATATCTCTGGAGGCCATTCCCGAGATGAGAGAAATTTAGTGAATACAAACAAATAGACACGTTGCCCACATTTCTCAGCTCTAAACATTATGTTGAGCATAGCTGGGTTCCATTATTGCCGTTAGGCTGTAGGGCAGTGATCTGACCGTCTTTGTTCTCCCTAGTAAGAACTGATGCATTTCAAGTCAGTAATCAGCATTGTCTGTGCATTTGCTCAGCTAATCTTCTGGCAATGCGTGATGAACAATCTGCCTATTGACTGTCTCAGCAGTTGCTAGCCCCTCCACCCTCACCCCATGTTGATCCTCATCTAGTTTCTGCTGGCTGCTCTTTTTTCCTATAAAAGAAAGGTATAAAAAGCTGTCCCTTCTCTTCCCCTCCCCCAAGATACAATTCTCACTCTCCTAGCTAGTTCTCTAGTCCCCCCCTTGCAGTGATTCCTTCTGGAATTTGAAAAATGCTGCCTACTACTTAGCAAGTACTTGGATAATTACTAAATTTCAAGCTACCTTGAGCTCCCTCCCAAATGAGAGAAGCATTTCTGCCATCTTTCACATCTGTGTGTTTGTGTGTTGTGTATGTGCACGCATGTGCCAACTAATTTATAACAATTTTTAGGGACATTTTGGTAACATCTGTCATCACTCCATTCAGAAAATATTGTGATTAACACTTTCTATTGGGAGTTAGAACAGGCAGTCAGAAATATATTGACCTCTGTATTACTGTGATAAATAAGTTGATTTGCCAGTGAATCCCTCCACAACACACCCTGGAGAAGAGAATATGAAAAATCTCTGGGTTTCCTATTTTAAAACTTTTCATTGTTTATCCTCTTGCAGGAATAAAACAAAAGAATTAATTTGCTGAGACTCAGTATGAATTTACATTTAACAGAAGGTGTAGAAGAAGCTGTAATGTGAAATGTACATAATTATAACTTTTAAACCTACTAGTACAACAGAAAATATTATTGCCCAACATTACAAAATTTGACTTCACCTGTTCATGTTAAGTGGCTCACAATCAGCTTCAACCAAACATGTATTCATTTGCCAAAGTAAGAAAGGAAATCAGATAATTACCTGTGTCTCTACTTAGCATCACATTCTGGTCTCAACTACAGATAACTACATATAATGAATACAGAATGTGTTCTGTACAGGCAGAACACATACCACAAAAGAGTATTTGCACTCCTTGAGTCCTTAGCTTCCCTCCCCCCATTTTCCTTTTCTTCCAAAAGGAAACAAACACAACTATCACTGTTGTAACTGAAATGTTTCAAAGATCAATATACTTCCCCTGTTAATAGCAGGATCTCAGGAGAAGAGTCATTGCTTAACCCAGGAATTCTGGGCATAGTCAATGCTCATACATAAGCTTAAAATCTTTGGAGACTGATTCTAGATCATGTGTGCTTCTGCCCTGTGGGGATTCAGAAAGACTAAAAATTGTCCCTGAATTTAGAAAATGTTGCAGGACGCTTTCCCTAGACAGATTATATACTGTGTTACTCCAAATTTTTTGCTTAGTCCAGGAACTTAAAACTCCTCTTGGGGCATGTAATAGAATCACATAAATTTTAAGGAATCGATGAAAGAAGCAACTCAAAGTTAACAGATTGTTAATAGAGTTACTATATCCACTATGTTCCCAAAGCTGTTTGCCCATCTCTTTGTAACAGCACTTACTCACATTGTATCGTCATTTTTCTATAGCTGTCTACCTTCTGATGGACTTTGATCCCTTAAAGGGATCAAAGGGCAGCCTGAAGGTAGTTTATATTCCTCTTACTTCAAATAATTTGTGCAACAATGATAATTATAAATAAACATAAATATAAATAAATAAAAGTTGCCTTTGCATCTCGAGGGAATACTACAACGCCTACCAAGTAGTAGACAGTCAGCTTCATTTAATTACAATAACTTTGTAAATAAGCATAAATGAAGAAATGAGACCTGGATCTTCTGATTAAAACTAGTTTTAACTTAAACCTTCCCTTAACCATAGTTTTCTTTCAAGCCACTCTCTGTTTTCCTTCTTCTGCCGAACATCTTCCAAGGAATACCTACATTTACTGTCTCTAAGCAGAAGTAACCAAGACAACTGAAAGTCTTAACAATTCATATGGTTCTAGGATGGAAAGCAGAAGATTGAAAATTAGTCACTCAGTTTTTTTTTCAATAATTTCATCATGAACTATTGATATTTTACCTAAAAGGGCAAACAAAATTGGAAAACCTAAAAGCCATCTACAGAAGACTCAAGTTCCCAGAAGTCCTGATTGAGATATTTACTACATTTCTTATTTTATTCTAGTTGTCTAATAAATTCCAGTAAGAGCATCTCTTCCTAACGATGGGTTTCAAAATGTTCTGCACTCTCTGGATAAAATGCTTTGGAGTACTCACTATCAATTCATCTTAGTTCATGGCATGTATGGCATTTTTAAAAGGTTTTGCTTGCTGAATTTTTATAAAACTTCCAAAATAAATTTGATTCCCAGTTATGTTCTGTTACTTGTCTAAAAGAAAACACTTTGCTCCAGGAAATAGAAGTAATCTAGAGCACAGTTGCTCAGGATGCACACTGACTCAACGCACTCCCTAGCATTCCAGGAAGTCCCTCTACCTGGTAGATGAGTTTTGAGTTTCAAATGAAGGGACCTGGGCAACTCTAACTTATGATCTCATTTAATGAGGTTTTTTATTTGTTTGTTGGGTTTTTTTTTGCTGGACATTTATTTTGAAATTATTGTTACTAGACTCAACGCCATCTTGTAAGGACTGATCAAGTTTTCGGTGTAGAAGAGAATTTAACGGAAGATTCCATATCAAAGGCCTGGCATCAGAAAAGACTGTGAGTGAGTGCTATGGACTGAATTGTGTCCCCCCAAAATTCATATGTTGATGCCCTAACTTCCACTGTCATATTTGTGAGGTAATTCAGGTTACTACCTTCCAATGTCATGATATTTATGAGGTAATTAGGTTTAGGTGAGGTCATAGAAGGGGAGATTCATGATAAGATTATTGCTTTTATGAGCATCAGAGAGCTTCCCTTCTATCTCTTTCTGCCATGTGAGGACACAGGGAGAAGGTAGCCATCTGCAAGTCAGGAAGAAAGCCATCATTGGGAAAACAAATCAGCCCTGCACCTTGACCCTGGACTTACCAGCCTCCAGAACTGTGAGAAATAAATTCTTGTTGTTTAAGCCACCCAGTCCATGGTATTTTGTTACAGAACCCCAAATTGACTAAAACAGTGCAGAAACAGGAAAAGTGTTGCAATGATACAAAAGCTTCAGACCTCCTGCCTTTTAGTTTTTGCCACCTATGCTCCACAAGAGCATCAATGTGCCAGCCTTTAAATTATTTTTAGCATTGAGCTGGAAATCTTTGAGAATAGAGTCAAATTCCCTAAGAGAAAATAGAACAAGAGCCCACTTGTGCACATATAAAATTCTGTCAGGACCTAAAGGAAGGATCCCCATAAACTGAACTTTCAACACATGTTCTTTTAAATATCAAAACTCCACTTTTAGTGTTTTATAAATGGTTAGGAAGTTCTTAAGTTACTTCCTGTTATTATCACAAACAATTCTGCTAATGCATGAATGGAGAACTAAAACATAAACATAATTCCCCAAATGAGGGGGAGAGGTAGTGGTGAAGAAGGGACACCCACATTAAAAAGACACCAATCCCTATGACCTCCAAAACACACAAAACATTAGACTACAGAGGAAAACACAGATATGACTATAAAATATTAAAATTATAATTTGAAAAATGTAAGACATACATTTTTATTTAGGACAGAAAAAAAGTGAAAACTAAATAGAGGACAGATTTACATTGGAAATAATTTTATAAACTTCTACAGCAGCAAAAAAGCAACTTATGAGCTAAGTTAAATTCTTACATATGGGTTCAAAGGCATTATAGATATAAACCATTGGAGAAATAGATAGCAAAAAATAATTAAAGAATGCCTAAAACTAGAGAATGGAAACATGACAATTCAGAAATTATTTTTGTACTAAAAGTTTTCAATGTATTAAATGTTCGTTTATTTATTATTTTAATAAAGAGAGGTGGTGGTGTAAGTCTAACAGTGAAGAGATGAACTCTAGAATCAGTCTACTAAAGTTCAAATCCCAGCTCTGATCTCCCCTAGCTGTGTGATCTTTGACTGGTGACTTAACTTCTCTGTACCATTTCCTCATCTGTGTAATGAAGTCTATCATAATACGCCAGCCAGAGGATAATTTGAGTTAACACCTATAACGCACTGTATCTGGCCCGCTGTGAATGTTTCATAAACTTTGGCTATGCTTAGCCTTGTATAACCATCTCAGTGGCCTCTTCAGTGGTATATAGTTCTCAGCTCAGGCCGGTGCTAGGCTTGATTGACTCAGAAGGGGCAGATACAGTAGAAAACTGAGGAACCATGCTCTCATTTATGTGTATCTCTCGAATAATGTTACACTTTATGGTATGGCCCAGTGTCCTTCAAATCAGATTTACGTCATAGGAATAAGGCCAAAGAACAATCCCATTTTCTTTATTTTTCAAAGAATAAACTCACAGAATTATATTTCACCAGTTTCAAATACAATTCTTTGAATTTTAAGATTTCTCTTCTTTTTTTAAGAGGGTATTTTATTGAATAAAACCAGGCCCATTTGTTCCCTGATTGCATTTCTGAAGCTGCTCTGCCAAGACAACATCATCAATCAATGAGAGAATGTGTCAGCAGGGGGCTTCTCTTCTTTTTCTGAGGGTCTATGATGTTTGTTTTTCAACAGAAACTGAGCTCTAAGTAAACACAAATTTTTATTTCAGGGTAAATGTTTTTGAGTTCTACAGCACCTTTGTTTTCTGAGAATGTCAATTTTATTTTGGCTCCCAAGTTGATAGAAAAAGAAATAAATCATTTAAAGTACCACATTTATTTCTTGCAACAAAATGGTCCAAGAAAATAGCCAAAATGTTCAATAAAACAAGGCATTTGCTAAATAAATAAAAACTCCACAGGCTAAATAGTAAATACATGTATGCATGAATGCCCACATGAGAAAAGGAGAATAAACAAATTCTGCCAGCCTTAAATAAAAAGTGCTATGGCATTATATATCTCTGTAAAGTTTATAAAACAAAAACAGAAACAGATTCAGTCTCTGTTTCCCCAAAACCTTGGTTCAAGTTTGTGTTCCGCCTTCTGAAAAAAAGGAACTTGAAATTAAACATGAAACATGGTTGTACTCAAATTCTTCAAAACATACTTGTTAGTGAAGTTCCAAAGTGTTGACATCAGTAGGATATTCACAAACATGTGGGAAACAACTCATGCACTTTTAGTTACTGATAGAGTATTTGTTTGCTGTTTTACATGTTAATTTAACAATGTCTTCTGAGAATCAGAGACATTCATGTCTCATATGGGCTATATCCTTTATATCAAAAACTGTCATTCATACATCCCTCCAAGTCTCTATAAAATTGTCTGCAAGTTGAAGTTTTAATGAACACAGTTTAAAGGGCCACAAAATCAAGTGGAAGGTTGGCAACCATCTGTTGAATTTGTGTTCCATAGATAGACAATCCCCACCATTTAGAAACTGGAGTGGATTGTTTTGCCCTGAATGGTGTGAATTTCCTCTCCAGGCAGTCCAAAAGCACAGATAATGACCACGTTGTACTGGAGAGGCCTGGCCTGCTAGCTTTGAGACCAGAAATAAAATCATACATTGTATTCCTTTTTGAGGAGGTCAACTTGCTTTATGCACACTATCTAATCAATTCTCAAAGCATTCCATTGAAATGAGCGAGAGGCAGCTACAATATTCACTTTACAGATGAATAACCTGAGGCTCCAAAAGGTTAAGCAGTTTTCCAAGGTCACATTAGGCCAATTCCACATAACTGCAATTACCTGAGCAGTGCAGGCAAAAAGCAACAGACACAGAGCACAGAAGGCTTTTGCTTAAACAGAGGTACAGTACCTGCATCACTAAAGAAAAACAAGGACTGGGTCAGATTTATCCAAATAATCTGGCCTATATGCCCAGATGATTGACAATTTTCTATGCTACTTGTAACTGGAAACAGCTAGGCAGAGAGAGAACAGGAATGAGGTCACAGATCTGCTATTTATAGGATATCAGCCACCACACTCAGCTGCCTTTCAGTTAAGGTGAATATTGAATGTAATTTTCTTTCTCCAGCTCCATACAGAGGAGCTACTTTCAGAAAAGAAAATTATAGAATTTAATAATATTTCTTGTGACATGGTGATTTGCTTTGTGACAGTCTGCACAACTTTTACCACATATTCATCTGGGCTTATTGACCATAAATAAAAATGCAGTCACATTCTTTCTCTTACTCCATGGATTTTTTTTAAAAATAAAGCAATAAAGATTTCATGGGCTTTTTCTTTCCCTCCCACCTACAAGCTATTCATTGAATTTGCAAAGTTATAACAAAACAGAACACCAATGTGGACAATGAAAGCACAACATAGCCATTTATGAGGTAAAGAATCTAAAGCCACCTGATTTGCCTGTTTGGCTGCAAGAGTTAATTCCTATGAAAAATACACTTCCTCCCATTTCCTTTGGCTGAGGCTTGTGAAGGCTTCAGACAGTGAGCGGGGGAGGGCCGGAAGCCTCTGGTCTTTTGATGTAGATTGATGCATGACACTAGCCCCTGCGCTAAATATCAAGTTTTCTTTCTCTTCAGCATTTCTCCTAAATGGTGAAAAGGGATTCCTTTAGCCCAAATGCGCAGAGTAGTCCTAGTTGCAGATAAAAATGGCTTGTGTTTTCTGTGACTCACCAACCATAACCAAAACTAAAACAGCAAGCTGACACAGAGAGGTTCAAGTGACGTTCGAGATTATAAAAGGCAAAGAAACAAGAGAGGAACCTGCCCATGGAGCGTCTCCAATCTTTTAATTCAGAAGGGACTGAGGAAGATGAGGGGCTGAGAACCCTCTACCTTTCCTCTAGGGAAAAGACTCTTTACCAACCACCCAGGAGCTCTGGGCTTCCCAGGCAGCCTGGTGCTGCTGCAGCTGAGGCTGATCTGGTCCCAGGGCCCTGTAGCTGGTGCCTATATTGACCAGATCAGGGATCTTTACCCTGGTGTGTGAGTAGCAATCCCCTAAAATAATCTCATACAGCATGCAGATGCCCAGGCGCTACCCAAACTGGCATTGATTTGGTCAGTTTGAAGTGGGTCTCTGATGAAATGAAGGAATCTGCATTTTAACCAGAACCTCAAATAGACCTAGGACCATACTTGGAGGCTGAAAAATTTATTGATAATGCCACCTGGAGGGCATTTCCAGAACTGCTTACACACCCAGCATGCCAGAGCACCACCTGAAACCTTGCATTTGATGGATTTACAGATTTTTTTACAGATAGTTACATATAAAGGCCTAAGAACAAATCTAAAAGATATCATTTAAAGACTTCTTTTTACTGGCAAAATGAGACAGAGGTTACATTTGCTTAAGCAGTCAGGGCTGCAGCTGTCAATTTGAAATTGACAATTGGTTTTATAGGGCAAGATTTGGCAAAAAAGATCAGAGACATTTTAACCCTACTATCCACTTTTTTTTTTAAACACATAAAAGCTACTTGTGGAGAAGCATGGTGTGTGCATGTGTGTGTTTCTTCCACTGACCGGTGTCTTCGTGCCTTGCCCCTCCCCCTCCACACCATATGCCAGTCTTTCTTCCTGTGCCCTCACTATTCCCTTTGTCTCATTTGACAGCCCTCTTTGTCCTCCTTTTGCCATCATTCAGCTTATTGCCAATACAAGAAAGCTCACAAAGAGGATTGCTCATTGGTGAGGGTGTTGACCACTTTATGAAGAAGAGAACAAGAATTATTAAAACCACAACTCAATGTTTGTTAACATTTGAAATATACAGAGTACATTCATATTGTGCCATTTGACTTTCAGAAAACAAACAAACAAAAAACCAAGGTAAATATAATTATGCCCAATGAAGGCTTGACATTGAGAGAGTGTTAGGGACTTGTTCAAGACCACATTTGAGTAAAGAGTAGAGTCCGAGCTTGGACCCACAAAAGTTACACTGCTCTTTATAGCTGTACCATTTAGGAGAAGGAGGACTCTTAGAACTACTCAGGTTTTTGACATGATTGAAGCATTTCTGTTTGAAACTCAGGTTTCAAAAAATTGATTACATAAAACTACTGGACTGTAAACAGGATTCAATTTATCCTGAAGTAATTTGTCCAATGGTGTAAAGAAAAGCACTTTTTGCATTTTCCTAGAAAGGGGGCAGGAAGTAAAAAAAAACAGCATAGACCCATCATCCTGTAAACGTGTCTAAGGCATAAATGCTTTTGTCTCAGTTATTTAGCCACTTCTGGGTAAATGCTTTTGTCCCAGTTATTTAGCCACTTCTGGGATTACTGGTGGTCTTCCAAGTCAATCCAGTGAATCTCTGTAAATTTTAAGGTTGGGCACTAATCTGCAAAAGAAAAATACTCAACCACCCATTCTGTTTTAGTTGGAAAATCTCAGAATTAACTGAAATATACAACAGAATTAAATGATGTTTTAACCCCTTTGTTAAATCAGTCAATGTGGTTAAAGCAACAGTTGAGAAGCTATTACGTGTGGGCAAGCACAGCAGACAAGTCACGTAAAGAATCGCTTGAAAAAGCCAATTTAAGGTAGTCAACTCTCAAGTGCAGTGCTGTCCTCCAGGTGTTGTAAAACATCCTGAACATCATTTGAAGCAAATATTCAAACTATTCAAAATAGTTTGTAATTGGTTTGAAGGGGGTGTTTTAAAAAATAGCTTTGTTATTTACAAACTATTTTGAAGTAACTTTGGAGAAGTCAAAAAGAACTTAGTGTAATTTTAATTTGTGTCCTTTATCACCAGATCAGGGAAAACTGAGTTTGCTAGGGCTATGATTCCCAGTAGTCCAAGGAAGGGACAGTGTGACCCTAAAAGCAAGTTGCAGAAACCTTCATTCAAAGATAGAGCTTTAGAGTCAGATTTCTATCTTACATTTCTCCAAAGAGAAACTGACATCTCACATACCTCACGTGGCTGTTTGTGTTTGGTTTGGTTTTCTGGTTCAAAGTATGCTCTACCCTTCTCTGAGACCAATGCTTAGGACGGAGACAATCATCTCATTTGATTGCTATGGGCAGCGAGGACTCTGAAAACTTGGCAGTACATGGACATTTCCTGTTTTATGGAGATCAAGAGAAGCAGTGGCTGCAAATCTGAGAGAAAAATTTGACCTAAAAGAGAGATTTAATGACAAAGTGGCAATACAGAAACTAAATGAATTTTACTTGGACTTTATATGCAAAGGATGCTAAGTAAGTATTCAAGTGGACTTAGAAAGAAATTAGGCTGTGTGACTTAGCCTGCCCCAGTGTTCTCCCAAGCCCACCTGCATCTTCTGGAAGGTGATAATACTCAAAGGCATGCTACCTAGATTTTTTTCTAACATACAATTGCATGATTGTATGTTAGAATTTGTTAGAAATGTCCAGATTTATCTGTTCTTATCTAATTGCACTTAATGGTCTACGAAAATGCCCATTCTTAGATTCTCTGGCACCCTACCTCAACCTGCCTCCTTCATAGGATACTCTTTCTTTGAAGACTCAGTAATACTGGTTTACAGGAATTGGGTAAGAAGTCACAGATAATGGCCAGGTGCGGTGGCGCACGCCTGCAATCCCAGCACTTTGGGAGGCTGAGGCGGGCAGATAACAAGGTCAAGAGATCGAGACCATCCTGGCCAACATGGTGAAACCCCATCTCTACTAAAAAATACAAAAATTAGCTGGGCGTGGTGGCACGTACCTGTAATCCCAGCTACTTAGGAGGCTGAAGCAGGAGAATCGCTTGAACCCGGGAGGCAGAGGTTGCAGTGAGCCAAGATCACACCACTGCACTCCAGCCTGGCAACAGAGCGAGACTCTGTCTCAAAAAAAAAAAAAAAGAAAAAAGAAAAGAAGTCAGAGATAGTGAAATCACCACAGAGGTTCAAAATTTTCAAAATTGTCTTTGCTCTTCATCCTGTCATTTCTTCAACACAGTCACTCTCCCAGTGTTCCTTCACTTTCCAAGTGCCCAAGACTTGATTGATCCAACATCCCTGCTTCAGAGAATATAATCTGCTTTGACAAAATGAATTCCCACTAGGTAATTTACGACTTAATATATTCCTTCAGGCAAGAATTTGCAGAAAGATTAGACCAACTAATGATGGAGTATAGGGCATTTGCCTGTGGGCTGTTGGAGATTTAGAAGAATTTTCTTGGAGCCTCTCAAATACTGCTAAGTAGATGGCCAGCATCATCATTGTCTAATAAGCCTTTGATACAGGCAGGAGTCAGAGAAATTCTAGACAGACAGGCATGGGTCCCCAGTGAAACACCACCTTCGAGCCAAAGTAGCCTGAAACCCACAGCCCAAAGTGAGAACTTCTATTCCTGTTTGCCCACTCTCCCAGTTGGTTCTTTCTGAATGCCTTTTTAGCAATCAAATGTTGCCTCTTCCAAAACTACCTGCAGTCTATCCCAACCCTCCATCCTATGCCTATGAAGATCCCAGGCTCAGTAGCTAGGAGAGAGAGAGATGGCTTGACTTCAGAAGGAAGACGGCCAGACTTTGGGGAAGAAGAGACAGCTTGACTTCAGGGAAGAGACAGCCAGACTTAAGGGAGAACTATCTGCCTTTCTCATCCCATCTCCAGCTCCCCTCTCTACTGAGAGCCATTCCCACCGCTCAATAAAAATCTTTACCTTCACCTTCCTTCAAGTGTCCACATGACCTCAGTCTTCTTGAACACCAGATAAGTGCTTGGGACCCACTCAATGCAGGTACCCAGAAAGGCTGTCACACTGGCCCTTTGCCCTTGCCAGTGGAGGGCAGGTGTTCCACAGGATGAGGCAGGGTCCAACTGAGTTGTTAACACACAGCCATCCATCAGACTGCATAACTAAGGGAGCACTGTACCACCACCTCCAGGGTTTCAGGGTTGTGGCACCCACACCTGGGCCTTGCATGGAGCTTGCTCCCACCAGTAGCTGGAGCAGCCAGCCAGGTCCCACACTAGCTCGCTCATACCTGGTCTGACTGTGGGCCCCGCATGGTGCTTGCTCCTCCTGGTGCCCAGTCCTACACTTGCTCGCTCATGTCCTACCTTCTGCCGGGGTTGAGCATGGTAAGCATTCACCCCTGACATGAGTCTGACGAAGGGACTGAGAAAATTCCTGCATCACCTTGACCAGGAATGTAGGTAGAATTCTGCTTGTGTAGCTCTATGATGCAAAATTAAGCTAGTAAAGAATGTCATCCCCTGCCCTTTTGGCTACAGAGGAAAATAACTTACCACGGGAATTGTTTTAGAGAAAAATAAAAATTATGTTTAACTAATGAAATATTCAAATAAATATAGAAGGTAGACATGACGATTAAGGTAATTCAGCTCCTTTGCCTAAATGGTTTCCATAATTTGAACAAAAGAGGATGAAATGCTTGAAAGTCAAAATCAAGTATCTTTAAATTGATCCAATAAATGTTTAACACTTCATTTCATCTTGTGGACACAACAAGGGAACATTTAGTAGACTGTGATTTGAGACAGTTGTTGAAAATTCCCTCCAGGTGGTCATGCTATATAAATGCCACATATACTTTTAGAGAATATTTAATGTACTGTATCTAGGTTTTAATTGTTCTTCTCTGGCAATTCCTTAGGGACCACACTTAACAAAAGGGAGCAAGAAGGCAGATAATGGCAATGAAAAATGTTTGTAGTTTACTGTGGAGGACCAAGTGAGTTTATACAGATGTGTATAAATACTTGCATATAACATACACAGAGATATGAGGGTGACCTAGTTTTTTTTGTTTGTTTTGTTTGTTTGTTTGTTTGTTTTTGAGAAGGAGTTGTTGCCCAGGCTGGAGTGCAATGGTGCGATCTCGGCTCACTGCAACTCCGCCTCCCGGGTTCATGCAATTCTCCTGCCTCAGCCTGCCAAGTAGCTGGGATTACAGGCATGCACCACCATGCCCAGCTAATTTTGTATTTTTAGTAGAGATGGGGTTTCTCCATGTTGAGGCTGGTCTCAAACTCCTGACCTCAGGTGATCCTCCCACCTCGGCCTCCCAAAGTGCTGGGATTACAGGCATGAGCCACTGCACCCGGCCGAGGGTGACCTAGTTATGACATCTGAGATCACCATGCTCACTGTGGAATCCCAGATTGATCAGATTAAGCTGGCCAACTTGGTGAGTGCTCCTTTTCGTATGAGATTCCTTAGAAATTCTGTGTTTGGTCAAAGAAGAGTTCTTAGGCCATAGAATGCATTGACTTACACACACAGGTAGCAAAAGGATAGGAATGCTTGGTGACATTCAAAAATGCTGCTTTGCTTTATGTATTTACAGATTGCAATGTTTTATTTTTAAACTTCAAAGCTACCCAAAGTACCCAAGATAAACCCAAAAGCATCTGAAATGGAAATGGCAAAAATGCCCACTTCTTTAAATTATCTTTGTGAATATATTTTATTGTTTACTATCACATTATGACACTGCTTTTCCTACTGAATACAAGAGGAAAAGAAAAAATGAATTTACCACTAAATGATCCAATTTGATAATATTTCCACACTGCACTTATGACAGATTTCACAAGAGTATTGCTGTATCCAGCTCATCAATATTTAAACATTCTAAATAAATCAATGAGAAGAATAAATAATGCTAAAATACTGCTTAAGAGAACATATTGCCATACCAAAAATTATTGCAAAGCGTAGAAAGAGGAGTTAAAAAAAAGACAAGGCTGAAATTAAAATATTGTCCACTTACTAAATAGTTGTCCTAAATGAACATGTATAAAGTGTTTATAAATTTAAAATTTTCCATTGATAATCAGCAAGTTTATATACTGTATTAGTCAGTTCTTGCACTGCTATAAAGAAATGCCTAAGACTGGGTAATTCATAAAGAAAAAAAGGTTTAATTGGCTTGTGATTCTGCAGACTGTGCAGGAAGCATGGTGGCATCTGCTCAGCTTCTGAGGAGGCCTCAGGAAACTTACAATCATGTGGAAGGCAAAGTGTAAGCAGCACCTCACATGGCTGGAGCAGGAGGTGCTACACACTTTTAAACAACCAGATCTTGTGATAACTCTATCACGGTAGCAGCACTAGGGGCATAATCTAAACCATTCATGAGAAACCGCCCACATGATCCAATCACCTCCCATCAGACCCCACCTTCAACAATGGGTATTAGAATTAGACATGAGATTTGGGCAGGGACACAGATCCAAACCATATCATACACAATGCAAATTTGATAGTTTTCTTTCATGGTTTGATTTTTTAATGGATATATTCTGTCTGTATTAGGAGATTCTTAGCACACTAACAAACTGTTAAACAAATTTCAATAATAAAATTAGTAGAAAACTAATGCAAGAGTGACTGTACTGGAAACTCTGAAATTCACTCATTGATAAAACGAATGTATACCAAAGATAAAAGATGAATGATATACACCAGGAAGCTTTGTTTGGAAAGCTAGAAAGCTAAAGCCAGATTTAATTGAAGCTCCCTAAAAATGCTAAAGCAAAAATATTAAGAATGGAATAAAATGGTTTAATGTTAATAGGTGGCTATCAAAAACCACTCAAATACAGCTCTCAAATATGCTAGAAGTTTAATGCTGGGAAGAATAGGAAGAAGATGAAAACTAACCAGGTTACATCCTGAGGGGGGACAATCATCATTGCTAAAATGATGGGATGCTCTGAGACACACCAGCTATTGAGATATCAAGTCCAAGGAGGTCAGTGGTTTTATGGAAGACAAAATGTGAGCTCTTTGATTTCAAGAAGTATGCCTTACTTATCTGTATAACCCCAGTAGCTGACGTAATTTCACATTCAATAAATACAGAAGAAAGAAGGAAGAAAGGAATGGAAAGAGGGAGAAAGGAAGAGGACCAGGTTATGAGACACAATATGTACATTTTATTATTTTAAATGATCTAAAATATCTAGACTCAAGAAAATCATGTTATAGCTTAAAGAGAGTTGTCCTAAGTCCCAGAAAAGGGAAATTACATCCTGAGATTTATACATAAGTAACATTGAAGTTGAATCTCCAGTCATTTTCTAGAACAACCTGTTAAACAGAGACAAGGTAGACTCTTAGAAAATAGCATAGTAAACACTAGGAACCTACACAATTCCCTAAAAAAAAACTTAGCCTCTGTTTTATTTTTAATTGTATCACTGGATTGTAAATTAATAGGGATGCTTCCAATACAGCTCATCTTCAAAAGGTACTTGGCCTCATGACACCTTTGCTTGTTTCTACAATTATGTAGACTATGCATTCCTTGGGCACTTATATCACAAAAATGATTATTAATAGGATTTTGTCAACAAGAAAGGCTTCTAATATTGTGTTTGCAGAATTATTTCACAACCCGGTCCTAATGTGTTTTAAATGGATAAGTTGGCTAAACCTGGAACGTATGTCCTAAAGCTAGGAGAAATAAGAATGGCTAAAGATGCAAAATTATCTTAATAAATTAAAATGATACTCAATAAAAAGATAAAAATGCAAAAGGATAAATGTTAAACTTTGCTTGTAGGATAACTAATAAATTCCATGGGGATATTGCTTGCATAAAAAAAACTTAGTAATTTTAGTTAACCAGAGCGTAAGGATGAGCTAACTTATTCACAGTTGTCCAAGCAGTTCATGAATAGAGTTCAGGGGGTACACAAATTTGAAACGGGAAAAAGCATTATTTTCACTAACTTTTGGCAGAAATTTAACATTTATTTTCATTATGAATGTAGGCAAAACACAACAGTAGTGTTGGCAGTACCTGTAACTATGTCAACAACAGTAGACACAGATATTTCCAATCACATTATAATTTCTGTGAAAATCTCAAAACGGTCATTATGCTTCACTACTTCAAAATTAAGATAATTATTGAGCCCACCACAAGATCTTGCTACTCATACATTCATAAAGACATATATGGCTGGGGGTGGTCGCTCACGCCTGTAATCCCAGCACTTTGGGAGGCCAAGGCAGGCAGATCACAAGGTGAGGAGATCGAGACCATCCTGGCCAACACAGTGAGACCCCGTCTCTACTAAAAATACAAAAATTAGCTGGACGTAATGGCTCATGCCTATAATCCCAGCTACTTGGGAGGCTGGGGCAGAAGAATCACTTGAACCCGTGAGGCAGAGATTGCAGTGAGCTGGGATTGCATCACTGCACTCCAGTCTGGCAACAGTAAGAGACTCCGTCACAAAAAAAAAAAAGAAAAAATATATATATACACACACACATACACATATATAGTACTAAATAATGAATTATATTTTGCTAGCTGTATTTTAATATAATTTATTGGGAAGTAAGTGCCATAGTAATGTTTCATGGAAAATCTGCTAGTCCAGTTCACACCTGCCCAGATCATGCTTGAACTTCCATTCATGTTTTATTGAAAATATTAACAATTGGAATAAATTAGGGGTGTATGGGGGAGAAGCAATGCCCAGCAAGATTCAAGCCTAGGAATTATATTATGAGAAACATAATTCTTCTAGAAGCAAATATTAATTAGCACAAGACACTGGAGAGAAACTATGACGTGATGAAAAAGATGATGTGCTTCAATTTAGACAGAACTAAAAGCATATCCCACCTCCACTGCTTATCGTCCTGTTATCTTAGGTGGCTATTTACCTCTCCGATTCTCAGTTTTGATGTCTATATTTTGAAGATAATACATACAGCAGTGCACAGTTGGAATAAGGAACAGAAAAAAATGTATTAAAGACTAACAACGGGGGGGTGGGGGGGGGTGGAGCCAAGATGGCCGAATAGGAACAGCTCCGGTCTACAGCTCCCAGCCTGAGCGACACAGAAGACGGGTGATTTCTGCATTTCTGTTTGAGGTACCGGTTTCATCTCACTAGGGAGTGCCAAACAGTGGGTGCAGGACAGTCGGTGATGCGCACTGTGCGCGAGCTGAAGCAGGGTGAGGCATTGCCTCACTCGGGAAGCGCAAGGGGTCAGGGAGTTCCCTTTCCTAGTCAAAGAGAGGGGTAACAGACGGCACCTGGAAAATCGGGTCAGTCCACCCTAATACTGTGCTTTTCCAACGGGCCTGGAAAACGGCACACTAGGAGATTGTGTCCCGCACCTGGCTTGGAGGGTCCTATGCCCACGGAGTCTCACTGATTGCTAGCACAGCAGTCTGAGATCAAACTGCAAGGCAGCAGAGAGGCTGGGGGAGGGGCGCCCACCATTGCCCAGGCTTGCTTAGGTAAACAAAACAGCCAGGAAGCTCCAACTGGGTGGAGCCCACCACAGCTCAAGGAGGCCTGCCTGCCTCTGTAGGCTCCATCTCTGGGGGCAGGGCACAGACAAACAAAAATTCAGCAGGAACCTCTGCAGACTTAAATGTCCCTGTCTGACTGACAGCTTTGAAGAGAGTAGTGGTTCTCCCAGCACGCAGCTGGAGATCTGAGAACGGACAGACTGCCTCCTAAAGTGGGTCCCTCACCCCCGAGCAGCCTAACTGGGGGGCACCCCCCCAGTAGGGACAGACTGACACCTCACTCAGCCGGGTACTCCTCTGAGACAAAATTTCCAGAGGAACTATCAGACAGCTGAATTTGTGGTCTCACGAAAATCCGCTGTTCTGCAGCCACCGCTGCTGACACCCAGCCAAACAGGGTCTGGAGTGGACCTCTAGTAAACTCCAACAGACCTGCAGCTGAGGGTCCTGTCTGGTAGAAGGAAAACTAACAAACAGAAAGGACATCCACACCAAAAACCCATCTGTACATCACCATCATCAAAGACCAAAAGTAGATAAAACCACAAAGATGGGGAAAAAACAGAGCAGAAAAACTGGAAACTCTAAAAAGCAGAGCACCTCTCCTCCTCCAAAGGAACGCAGTTCCTCACCAGCAACGGAACAAAGCTGGACGGAGGATGACTTTGACGAGTTGAGAGAAGAAGGCTTCAGACGATCAAACTACTCCGAGCTACGGGAGAAAATTCAAAACAATAGCAAAGAAGTTAAAAACTTTGAAAAAAAATTAGACGAATGGATAACTAGAATAACCAATGGAGAGAAGGGCTTAAAGGAGCTGATGGAGCTGAAAGCCAAGTTTCGAGAACTACGCGAAGATTACAGAAGCCTCGGAAGCAGATGCGATCAACTGGAAGAAAGGGTATCGCTGATGGAAGATGAAATGAAGCGAGAAGGGAAGTTTAGAGAAAAAAGAATAAAAAGAAATGAACAAAGCCTCCAAGAAATTTGGGACTATGTGGAAAGACCAAACCTACGTCTGATTGGTGTACCTGAAAATGACGGGGAGAATGGAACCAAGTTGGAAAACACTCTGCAAGATATTATCCAGGAGAACTTCCCCAATCTAGCAAGGCAGGCCAACATTCAGATTCAGCAAATACAGAGAATGCCACACAGATACTCCTCGAGAAGATCAACTCCAAGACACATAATTGTCAGATTCACCAAAGTTGAAATGAAGGAAAAAATGTTAAGGGCGGCCAGAGAGAAAGGTCGGGTTACCCACAAAGGGAAGCCCATCAGACTAACAGCTGATCTCTCAGCAGAAACTCTACAAGCCAGAAGAGAGTAGGGGCCGATATTCAACATTCTTAAAGAAAAGAATTTTCAACCCAGAATTTCATATCCAGCCAAACTAAGCTTCATAAGTGAAGGAGAAATAAAATACTTTACAGACAAGCAAATGCTGAGTGATTTTGTCACCACCAGGCCTGCCCTAAAAGAGCTCCTGAAGGAAGCACTAAACATGGAAAGGAACAACTGGTACCAGCCCCTGCAAAAACATGCCAAATTGTAAAGACCATCGAGGCTAGGAAGAAACTGCATCAACTAACGAGCAAAAAAAACAACTAACATCATAATGACAGGATCAGATTCACACATAACAATATTAACTTTAAATGTAAATGGGCTAAATGCTCCAATTAAAAGACACAGACTGGCAAATTGGATAAGGAGTCAGGACCCATCAGTGTGCTGTATTCAGGAAACCCATCTCACGTGCAGAGACACACATAGACTCAAAATAAAGGGATGGAGGAAGATCTATCAAGCAAATGGAAAATAAAAAAAGGCAGGGGTTGCAATCCTAGTCTCTGATAAAATAGACTTTAAACCAACAAAGATCAAAAGAGACAAAGAAGGCCATTACATAATGGTAAAGGGATCAATTCAACAAGAAGAGCTAACTATCCTAAATATATATGCACCCAACACAGGAGCACCCAGATTCATAAAGCAAGTCCTGAGTGACCTACAAAGGGACTTAAACTCCCACACAATAATAATGGGAGATTTTAACACCCCACTGTCAACATTAGACAGATCAACCAGACAGAAAGTTAACAAGGATATCCAGGAATTGAACTCAGCTCTGCACAAAGTGGACCTAATAGACATCTACAGAACTCTCCACCCCAAATCAACAGAATATACACTTTTTTCAGCACCACACCACACCTACTCCAAAATTGACCACATAGTTGGAAGTAAAGCTCTCCTCAGCAAATGTAAAAGAACAGAAATTATAACAAACTGTCTCTCAGACCACAGTGCAATCAAACTAGAACTCAGGATTAAGAAACTCACTCAAAACCGTTCAACTACATGGAAACTGAACAACCTGCTCCTGAATGACTATTGGGTACATAATGAAATGAAGGCAGAAATAAAGATGTCCTTTGAAACCAACGAGAACAAAGACACAACATACCAGAATCTCTGGGACACATTCAAAGCAGTGTGTAGAGGGAAATTTATAGCACTAAATGCCCACAAGAGAAAGCAGGAAAGATCCAAAATTGACACCCTAACATCACAATTAAAAGAACTAGAAAAGCAAGAGAAAACACATTCAAAAGCCAGCAGAAGGCTAGAAATAACTAAAATCAGAGCAGAACTGAAGGAAAAAGAGACACAAAAAACCCTTCAAAAAATTAATGAATCCAGGAGCTGGTTTTTTGAAAAGATCAACAAAATTGATAGACCGCTAGCAAGACTAATAAAGAAGAAACGAGAGAAGAATCAAATAGATGCAATAAAAAATGAAAAAGGGGATATCACCACCGATCCCACAGAAATACAATCTATCATCAGAGAATACCACAAACACCTCTATGCAAATAAACTAGAAAATCTAGAAGAAATGGATAAATTCCTCAACAAATACACCCTCCCAAGACTAAACCAGGAAGAAGTTGAATCTCTGAATAGACCAATAACAGGTTCTGAAATTGTGGCAATAATCAATAGCTTACCAACCAAAAAGAGTCCAGGACCTGATGGATTCACAGCCAAATTCTACCAGAGGTACAAGGAGAAACTGGTACCATTCCTTCTGAAACTATTGCAATCGATAGAAAAAGAAGGAATCCTCCCTAACTCATTTTATGAGGCCAGCATCGTCCTGATACCAAAGCCTGGCAGAGACATAACCAAAAAAGAGCATTTCAGACCAATATCCTTGATGAACATTGATGCAAAAATCCTCAATAAAATACTGGCAAACCGAATCCAGCAGCACATCAAAAAGCTTATACACCATGATCAAGTGGGCTTCATCCCTGGGATGCAAGGCTGGTTCAACATATGCAAATCAATAAATGTAATTCAGCATATAAACAGAACCAAAGACAAAAACCACATGATTATCTCAATAGATGCAGAAAAGGCCTTTGACAAAATTCAACAACACTTCATGCTAAAAACCCTCAATAAATTAGGTATTGATGGGACGTACCTCAAAATAATAAGAGCTATCTATGACAAACCCACAGCCAATATCATACTGAATGAGCAAAAACTGGAAGTATTCCCTTTGAAAACTGGCACAAGACAGGGATGCCCTCTCTCACCACTCCTATTCAACATAGTGCTGGAAGTTCGGGCCAGAGCAATCAGGCAGAAGAAGGAAATAAAGGGTATTCAATTAAGAAAAGAGGAAGTCAAATTGTCCCTGTTTGCAGATGACATGATTGTATATCTAGAAAACCCCATCATCTCAGCCCAAAATCTCCTTAAGCTGATTAGCAACTTCAGCAAAGTCTCAGGATACAAAATCAATGTACAAAAATCACAAGCATTCTTGTACACCAATCACAGACAAACAGAGAGCCAAATCATGAGTGAACTCCCATTCACGATTGCTTCAAAAAGAATAAAATACCTAGGAATCCAACTTACAAGGGATGTGAAGGACCTCTTCAAGGAGAACTACAAACCACTGCTCAATGAAATAAAAGAGGATACAAACAAATGGAAGAACATTCCATGCTCATGGGTTGGAAGAATCAATATCGTGAAAATGGCCATACTGCCCAAGGTAATTTATAGATTCAATGCCATCCCCATCAAGCTACCAATGACTTTCTTCACAGAATTGGAAAAAACTACTTTAAAGTTCATATGGAACCAAAAAAGAGCCCGCATCGCCAAGTCAATCCTAAGCCAAAAGAACAAAGCTGGAGGCATCACGCTACCTGACTTCAAACTCTACTACAAGGCTACAGTAACCAAAACAGCATGGTACTGGTACCACAACAGAGACATAGATCAATGGAACAGAACAGAGCCCTCAGAAATGATGCCGCATATCTACAACTATCTGATCTTTGACAAACCTGACAAAAACAAGAAATGGGGAAAGGATTCCCTATTTAATAAATGGTGCTGGGAAAACTGGCTAGCCATATGTAGAAAGCTGAAACTGGATCCCTTCCTTACACCTTATACAAAAATTAATTCAAGATGGATTAAAGACTTAAATGTTAGACCTAAAACCATTAAAATCCTACAAGAAAACCTAGGCAATACCATTCAGGACATAGGCATGGGCAAGGACTTCACGTCTAAAACACCAAAAGCAATGGCAACAAAAGCCAAAATTGACAAATGGGATCTAATTAAACTAAAGAGCTTCTGCACAGCAAAAGAAACCACCACCAGAGTGACAAGGCAACCTACAGAATGGGAGAAAATTTTTGCAACCTACTCATCTGACAAAGGGCTAATATCCAGAATCTACAATGAACTCCAACAAATTTACAAGAAAAAAACAACCCCATCAAAAAGTGGGCAAAGGACATGAACAAACACTTCTCAAAAGAAGACATTTATGCAGCCAAAAAACACATGAAAAAATGCTCATCATCACTGGCCATCAGAGAAATGCAAATCAAAACCACAGTGAGATACCATCTCACACCAGTTAGAATGGCCATCATTAAAAAGTCAGGAAACAACAGGTGCTGGAGAGGATGTGGAGAAATAGGAACACTTTTACACTGTTGGCGGGACTGTAAACTAGTTCAACCATTGTGGAAGTCAGTGTGGCAATTCCTCAGGGATCTAGAACTAGAAATACCATTTGACCCAGCCATCCCATTACTGGGTATATACCCAAAGGATTATAAATCATGCTGCTATAAAGACACATGCACACGTATGTTTATTGTGGCACTATTCACAATAGCAAAGAGTTGGAACCAACCCAAATGTCTAACAACGATAGACTGGATTAAGAAAATGTGGCATATATACACTATGGAATACTATGCAGCCATAAAAAATGATGAGTTCATGTCCTTTGTAGGGACATGGATGAAACTGGAAACCATCATTCTCAGTAAACTATCGCCAGGACAAAAAACCAAACATCGCATGTTCTCACTCATAGGTGGGAATTGAACAGTGAGAACTCATGGACACAGGAAGGGGAACATCACACTCTGGGGACTGTTGTGGGGTGGGGGAGGGGGGGAGGGACAGCATTGGGAGATGTGCCTGATGCTAAATGACTAGTTAATGGGTGCAGCAAAACAACATGGCACATGGATACATATGTGACAGACCTGCACATTGTGCACATGTACCCTAAAACCTAAAGTATAATAATAATAAAAAAAAAAGAAAAAAAAAAAAAGACTAACAATGCGTGGTACGTAATAGAATCTCAAAAGTTGTGTTGTGGTTGGCATGGTCTTATCAAGAAAACCAAGTCTTCACATTTATATGCCCAGGTCTGCCTCATCAGTGGTGGAAGATTTGGGTAGACCCCTCTACCTTCAGGACTGTTATATGAAAATTGAACAGCTCTGCTTTATTTTGCTCTAGGGGACAGAAACAGGACAAATGGTGCATGACAGCTTTTAGTTAACTGTCATAAAGAACTGCCTAGCAATCAAATTGTTCAATGATGGACTTTGATGCTCCATAAAATAATGAGACTCTTGCCTGTGTGTGTGTTTAAGGAAACAGTAGATTTCCCTGTACTCTGGATGGGGTGGGGAAAGAGCTTGCCAACATGGGAGGCTGCCTATGGGGCTCACAGGTTTCCGCCAACTGCAAGGCTCCAAGAGTCCCTATAGCCTCATCAGTAAGGCTGAACAGAAAGAATATATCAAGTTGTCAGATTCAACAAGTGTTGTTTTTCCTCTACTGCTGAGGACCATAGTCATCATTTAAACGATGAGATCACTAATTTGAGAATAGAATTTCCAGCCTCTGGTAAAATGGACATAATATTGGACAGGCAACATTTAAATTTCAAATAGGTAAAATGACAATCATAGCTACAGGATTCTACCATGAACTAAAGTTCAATTTTGTAATAATTAATGACTACATAAAATGACAGTAATGATAACAAAAAGGTACATGAGTATGCTATCATCAAATAAATGTTTAAATAGGCAACTGCTTTTTCTGGAAAATTATGATCCTAAAGTTTGTTCCAAACAATACCAGCAAGGCCTTTTTAGGAAAAAGTTCGTCTCCAAAAACAGTCTAGTAGCAGGTTGAGAATTTGAACAGCAGCAAAGGAATCATAAATATTTTCTTGCCAGATGTACTTCCCAGATGTAAGGACACTCAATGTTTCAGCAAGCAAGGAAAGGCAGAGAGAACCAGGACAGCTGGGAAACAATACACGACTTAACCATTTGTTTTCATCACTACTTAAATACACAAAATATTTATCATTGATTATATAGTTAACAAAAATAACATTTTTCTTTTTCCTTCTTTTTTCCCTCAGTGTTCTCCTCTCTCTCTCTCTCTTTACCTCCCCACCATCCCCCTCTGGTCATTTCCTCTCCCTTAAGGGGCCCCTTGAATTGCTTACAAACTCTGAAGTTTCCTCATGTTTCCACACTTTGAAGTGTCCCCTTCCCCCACTCTATCTCCATTCTGCAAAATCTATTCTTCAAAAAGAGAAATAACTTTTTCCAAAGAAAAGTACATCCTCATAGAACTACAGTTGATCAAGTCATTCACATTACTAAATAAGCTAACCACAGTTTTTTTTTAATGAGCAAATTCTCATACTATTTAGAGCTATTTGGATGCACACAAATATTTACTGTTATATTATAGTTATCTACATGTAGAAAAAAAAACTATAAGAAAGAGAGTTCAGGCTGGGCACAGTGGCTCATGCCTGTAATTCCAGTACTTTGAAAGGCTGAGGCGGGTGGATCACTTTGAGCTCAGGAGTTCAAGACCAGCCTGGGCAACTCAGAGAAACCCTGGCTCTACAAAAAATACAAAAATTAGCTGGGCATTGGTGGCTCGCACTTGTAGTCCCAGCTACACTGGAGGCCGAGGCTGGAAAATTGTTTGAGCCCAGGACGGGGAGGTTGCACTGGGCCGAGATAAGGTCACCGCACTCCAGCCTGGGCAACAGAGTGAGAACCTGTCTCAAAAAAACAGAGAGAAAGAGAGAGAGAGAGAAGGAAGGAAGGGAGGGAGGGAGGGAGGGAGGGAGGGAGGAAGGAAGGAAGGAAGGAAGGAAGGAAGGAAGGAAGGAAGGAAGGAAGGAAGGAAAGAAAGAGAAGGAGTTCAGTAAACATATCAGTATCTAAAGATTTTTCAAATAAAGTGTTTATACATTACATTCTGGCATACTACATAGATTCATGTTATATATTTGACTTAGGCAATAATTATTTTAATCCTTTTTATAAAGATACCACAATGTATATTAAGTTGTAACTCTGATATCTGAATCTGCATGATTAAATGTTGTGATGTCACTGCAAATGTTCCAGGAGGAAATGTCACTCTCAATACAACACTACCTTGGCATGTCCACTTAGCACACTGAAAGTACCTCTGAGAGTGAATCTTCTATTCAGAAGTACAGTCCCAGGACCTTGACCCATCCACACATTCATAGTGTAGTTTTTCCACAGAATGGTGTATAAACTCCATCCCAATTTATTCAAATGCTATGAGAAATATAACTGCTAAAGGGACCAGCTCATTCTCTTTGTAGAAGGGAATCAGAAAGAGTTCAAAAGATGAAGAGAATGTCTAATGGGACAGCCTGAGGTGGCTTATCAAGGTTGGGTTTATAATTGAGGCTGGACAGGCCAGTTTCCCAGACCAGATACTCACTCTCCTGGAGAGGGCTGGAATGGACACCACTATGAACAGCCTTCTTCTGTTTCTTCATAACTGACCACTATTCTGCTCATTATATTCTTCTTTAAATATCATTTAAAATAGTCAAAATTGATGACTTTTAAAATAGTCAAAATTGATGCTCTGGCTATATTTTTGTTTGTGTGTTTGTTTTTTGAGATGGAGTCTCGCTCTGTCGCCCAGGCTGGAGTGCAGTGGCGCGATCTCAGCTCACTGCAAGCTCCACCTCCTGGGTTCATGCCATTCTCCTGCCTCAGCCTCCTGAGTAGCTGGGACTACAGGAGACCACCACCACGCCTGGCCAATTTTTTGTATTTTTAGTAGAGACGGGGTTTCACCGTGTTAGCCAGGATGGTCTTGATCTCTTGACCTCGTGATCCGCCCGCCTCGGCCTCCCAAAGTGCTGGGATTACAGGTGTGAGCCACCGCGCCCGGCCTGCTCTGGCTATAATTTTATACTTTTAACATGATTTTTTACTTCTTTGCTCTAATCTACTAATCTGTTGATGTCAGTGTTTTACTCTAAGGTGATGGGGTAAGGAGATTTCTATTATAAATACAAATATAAGAAATGTTTCTACCTGTTGATAACCTGAAATGTAACCATGGAAATTTTTGTATAAACATACCAAAACTGATGCATTTAGAAGCTACTGCCTGTAGCTTCTAGTGCCAGACACACTATTGGTCCCACCATATGCCACTTGTATGAGCATTGGTCAAATTTTTCAATCTCTTATAGCCTCAATTTGATCATATATAAAGTGATAATAGCATCTCCCTCCCAAGTCATGTATGAAGACTTAATTGGTTGCATGACATGAAGAGTATGATACACTAAGGAGCTGTGTGGGACATTCCTCACTTGATTTATTTTCACTCATTATTTACTTATCTCCAAAAAAATGAACCTTTGCATCATTTCCCACTGTGTCTCTAACAAGTCAAATGACTTTATGTGAGACTGCTCATTTGCATGCCCACATCTCTTCCCTCCAATAACCTATGGTGATATCTCTCTGACAAGCATCAGCAAAGTCACCTTCAGGATTAACGTCTCCTCGTACATGCATTATCCCCTTACAGCATTCAGCGTTGCTTTCTCAATCTGTGCTATGTCAATTTGCACTTGAAGACACATTGCTCAGTTTCATTACTCCTTATGTGCCTCATTGCCTTAATATTTTAACTTCTTGAGGGTAAAGATTTTGCTTTCTTCTTCTTTTAAACTGGCCTGCTCAATCACCTAAACCCTCACCCCTACCCCTAGTTAATGTAACAGTGGCATTAATTTCATGTGGACTGTCGGGCTAATGAGAAATTATTTTAGCACTACAGAAGTGGGAAGTCTACAGAGAAGCTGTTAGGTATATCAAAGCAACAGAATAAAGAGAGAAACCAAAGAAGGTCAGAAAATTACTTACCCTTCTTTTCTTCTAAACGGTAAATGATTTATTTGCTTCAGTCTCTTAAGGGATACAGGTACCTTCCCTGTGGCTGCTTTCTACAAATTGTGGCAGCAAAGAAAGTCAGAAATGCAAGTCGCAAAGCAGAGATAACAGAAACACTGGAAGAAATAAGCTACAATAAATCAATAGGTACTTAGAGTTACAAAGAAATTAAGGAGTAAATGCAAACATTTTTCTCAAGTGTGTCCTAAGTCACCATCTAAAACGTCTGTTATAAAAAACTATGTTAAAAAATAGAGGTCCACAGTGGTACATATAATTGAATACAGGTAGACTGTAAATATAAATAGTTAAACATGTCCACAACTTCTGAGTAAGTTCTCTGTTAACAAAGTAAAAACAGATAATTTCAGAATGGATAAAAGGTAAGGTTCTGCACCAATTAAAACCAGAATAAAAAAGAAGAAACATGAAGCTAAATAGGTAGTTATTGTTTCTGTTTTTTTGTCCCATAAAAACCCCTGAAGAACTTTTTCCCTCCTACCATTTCCCAAAGGAGAGACATTTATTCCAGGAATGTGCTTTTAGCAGGATGGAGAACTGCATTTTTGTTACAAGTGAATGACACCTAGGAATGAGTGTTTAAATTGCGGAGCGATTTGGAGGTGAATTAGTAAATAGGATATAAATCAGAGCAAAATCAAGTCATAACAGACAAATGGGAAAACAAATCCCATCCTGATGTGTGTTAGTCAGATTTTTACTAAATAATAAAAATGTGAAAATAGCTTTGGAATTTAAATCTCATTTAAATGCAGGCCCATGAAGACTTTATAATTCTAAATGAATGTAACAACTTTAATACTGCATAACCTATATAAGATTTTGATTAGCATGACTTGATGAATGGGAATTTTCTCTTTAAAAATACTGCCGAATGTTTACAAAAAAATAGCTACTTCAGTTAGACATTGAAATTGTTTTTAAAATGTTTTATTATGATTTTTAAAAACCTTCTTGGGAATTACTTATTTAATTTTACAATACTTTCTAAAAAGCACCCTAGCAAACATTTCTTATTAACATTAAAGTGGATTTATGTTGATGTTTTTAAACTTTCACAGGACTTCAGGACATCCTGAGATAATTTTTGATACTTGGGAGTCACAAAACATAGATAGTAAATCTTTTATCTGAAAGAAGACCGCAATATAGGCATACCATGGAGATATTGCAGGTTCAATTACAGACCACTACAATAAAGTGAAAATCACAATAAAGGGAGTTACACAAATTTTTAGTTTCCCAGTGCATATAAAAGTTATGGTTACAGGCCAGGCACGGTGGCTCATGCCTGTAATCCCAGCACTTTGGGAGGCCGAGGTGGGTGGGTCACGAGGTCAGGAGATCCATACCATCCTGGCTAACTTGGTGAAACTCTGTCTCTACTAAAAAATACAAAAAAATTAGCCAGGTGTGGAGGCAGGCACCTGTAGTCCCAGCTACTCTGGAGGCTGAGGCAGGAGAATGACTTGAACCCGGGAGGTGGAGGTTGCAGTGAGCCAAGATCGCACCACCGCACTCCAGCCTGGGCGACAGAGCGAGACTCCTTCTCAAAAATAAATAAATAAATAACTAAAATAAATACCTGAGACCAAGTAATTTATTGACAAAAGAGGTTTAATTGGCTCATGGTTCTGCAGGCTGTTCAGGAAGTGTAATGCTGGCATCTGCTTAGCTTCTGAAGAAGCCTCAGGGAGATTTTACTCTAGCAGAAGGTGAAGCAGGAGTAGACACATCACGTTGCTTGCGTGGGAGCAAGAGAAAGAATAGCGGGGAGGTGTCACACACTTTTAAACAACTAGATCTCGTGAGAACTCCCTCGCTATTGTGAGGACAGCACCGAGCCATGAGGTATCCACCTCCATGACCCAAACACTTCCCACCAAGCCCCACATCCAACATTGGGAGATTACATTTCAACATGAGATTTAGAGGGACAATATCCAACCCATATCACCACCTTCATCAATTATCTTAGCCAGATCTTCTGGGTAACTTGTAGCTTTTACATCACCACTTGTGACTTATGGAGATACCATTAAACTTCATGAACCAAACTCAACTAGTTTCAAACTTCTCTCTGCAGCTTCCTCATCTCTCTTAACCTTCACAGAATTAAAGAGAGTTTGGGCCTTGTTCTGGATTAGGCTTTCGTTTAAGGGAATGTTGTGGCTGGTTTAGTCTTCTACCTAGACGTCTAAACCTTTCTCCATATCAGCAATAAGGCTGTTTCTCTTTCTTATTATTCATGTATTTATTGGAGCAGCAGTTTCAATTTCTCGAAGATTTTTTCTCTTACATTCACTGCTTGGCTAACTCTTTGGTACAAGAGGCCTAGCTTTTGGCCTATCTCAGCTTTCAACGTGCCTTCCTCATGAAGCTTAATCATTTCTAGCTTCTGATTTCAAGTGAGAGACCTGTGACTCTTCCTTTCACCCGACCACACAGAGGCCATTGTAGTGTTATTAACTGGCCTAATTTCAATATTGTTGTGTCTCAGCAAATACAGAAGCGTAAGCAGAGGGAGAGAAACGGGAATAACCAGTCAATGGAGCAGTCAGAACACACATTTACTGATGAAGTTCACCATCTTATATGGGCACAGTTTGTGGTGCCCCAAAACAATTACAATAGAAACATCAAAGATCACCATAATAGATATATCCATAATGAAAGCGTTTGAAATATTTAGAGAATTACCAAAATGTGACACAGATACACAAACTGAGCACAAGTTTTTGAATGATACCAATAGACTTGTTCAACTCAAGGTTACCAAAAACCATCAACTTGTAAAAAAAAAAAAAGCCACATCTGCAAAGCATAATAAAATGAAGTATGTTCACACTCATCAATTATGAGAAACTTAAAGTACAATGAATAAAGAAAAATCTGCAGCATGAAAAAGTAAGTACGTGTAACATATTTATCTAGAGGAAGTCTTTGGACTTGAAAAATGCATATGACTAAGTGTTCATAGCTCTTCAAAAAACAAACTCCAGTCAAAACTTAAAGAAGAACAGATGGATAGAAAAGAATGGCAGCAGGCTATGTGAGTTTTGGAAAGAGGTTTGTAGGGATAAAGTGGCTCAGAGAGATCATTGCCTTGGGGTTACTCCAAGATTAATGTGTAGGCACATTTGCGATAAATGGGGAAATTTTGATCAGAAGTTATTGGAAAAGGCAATCTATGCCAAAGTGAGTGTGTGTGTGTGATTTACATGTTTAAATAACAGGAGACATCTATTTTGAATCCAGTTGAATTATAATCCTTTTCTCTAGAAAGTAGATACAAGATATAAAATATGAATGGAGCTAGTTTTGTTTGTTTGTTTGTTTAGTTTTGTTTTTTTGAGACAGGGTCTCACTCTGTGACCCAGGCTGGAGTGCAGTGGTGTGACCACGGCTCACTGCAGTCTCAACCTCCAAGGCTCAGGTGATCCTCCTACCTCAGCCTCCGGAGTAGCTGGGACTACAGGTGTCCACCACCACGCCCAGCTGGTATTTTTGCATTTTTTGTAGTAATGGGGTCTCACCATGTTGCCCAGGCTGGTCTCAAACTCCTAGGCTCAACTGATCCTCCCAACTTGGCCTCCCAAAATGCTGACATTACAGGAATGAGCCACTGCACCTGGCCATGGATGAAACTAGTTGAGATCAGTCAAGGGAATGAAAAACAATAGATCTATGCTCTTATTTGGCATAGAATAAGAAAAGAAAATTAACAGAAGCCAAAGAATTGAGAAATAAAAAAGAAAGCAAGTTATATAAAAGGCAAGCACATTATAATCACTAGGATTATTGTATTATGGCTGTTAAATCATTTCCAGAACTCTTCATGCTGAGTGTAGGGAGAGGGGCAGGACGGGGAGGAAGAGGTAGAAAAGGAGTGGGAGGAAACAGACAGAGAGGGAAACAGAGAAGAGGAGAAAACTAATGGGAAAGATTGGTTTATTTAAAATACCACTTTCACGATTTCTTTTCCTTGCACAAGAACTCATATATCTTAGTTAAAAACCTATTTGTGTAGTACTGATTTTCAGCCTGCTTTAGTGATAGAAGCCATTTTTTAATGTACCCAGGATAACCAACTTCATCAACATGTGGTGGAAATCTAATCACCTTTGAAAAACAGTTTTGAGTAATTTCTTGGACTACCACATCCTTTGTAATAGAAAGTCCAATCTCTCTCTCCCCAAATACACATTTGCTATTAATATCAGGCCTTATTCAGTCCAAATAGGTTTTCTCTTTCTTTCCTTTTCTTTTCTTTTTTCTTTTTTTTTTTTTTGAGATGGGGTCTCACTGTGTCACCCAGGCTGGAGTGCAGTGTCGTAATCTCGGCTCACTGCAACCTCTGCCTCCTGGGTTCAAGAGATTCTCCTGCCTCAGTCTCCCCAGTAGCTGGGATTACAGGCCCGTGCCACCACACCTGGCTAATTTTTGTATTTTTAGTAGAGACAGGGTTTCACCATGTTGGCCAGGCTGATCTTGAACTCCTAGCCTCAGATGATCCACCCGCCTCGGCCTCCCAAAGTGCTGAGATTACAGGCATGAGCCACTGCGACCAGCCAGGCTTTTTTTTTTTTTTTTTTTTTGAGACGGAGTCTCGCTCTGTCCCCCAGGCTGGAGTGCAGTGGCGCGATCTCAGCTCACTGCAAGCTCCACCTCTTGAATTCACGCCATTCTCCAGCCTCAGCCTCCTAAGTAGCTGGGACTACAGGCGCCTGCCACCACACCCGGCTAACTTTTTTTTGTATTTTTAGTAGAGACAGGGTTTCACCGTGTTAGCCAGGATGGTCTCGATCTCCTGACCTTGTGATCCGCCTGCCTTGGCCTCCCAAAGTGCTGGGATTACAGGCGTGAGCCACCGTACCCGGCCCATCCCCCCCGCCCCCCCCAAATTTCCAGTGCAGAGAGGAATTGGAAGACACTAGACTGATACTGCTGATGCTTTTTGATACTACAATGGGCAGAAATACAAAACCGACTTTGCACAGACTCATGAACCTGTGATTCCCACAGTGATTATAAACCCTGCATGGGCCATACTAATCTATTCTGCCTTGCCACCAAATATGTCAGCCATCTTGATTTATACTCACATGTTCTACTGTAGCTACTCAAAGGACCATACCATTCCAAAATGGATGCTTACTAAGGTTCCAACCTTTCTTTGATTTATCTAGCTCTGTAAAAACTAGTACCTAGTCCTTTCTTTCCTTTGATGGTATCTGTTTTTGGAGAATCCTGGTATCCTGTTCTACTTTTGGACCTTAGTAGATGACATCATGATCCACTCAGAAAAGTTTTCTGGATTTCATGTGAGTATGTGTAGTCAATTGCATGTTAAATAACCATAGATGAAGATCATGTTTAGACATGGTTTCTAACCTGAAGATTCCAATCCTTAACTTGCTGGCATTGGCACCAATAGCTGGCATTTACCCGGAGACCCCTTGAAACATGAGTAGAAGTCAACATCTTCACTGGGATTTTTGTCGGTTGTCTGGATCCCAGGTTTTGGTAGAGAAATCTTAAAGGAAAGTAATTCAGCATGGTGTGTATGAGGGTAGTTTTGTTTTGTCAATCCTACTAGCCTTGAAATTACAGGCCTGTATGTCATACTTAGATTGTAGGCTGAAGGCAAACCGAGCGTCTCTGAATCCCTGCTTCCCATCTGTGATTTCTGATGGTTTTTTCTTAGTCTGAGTTTAGCTTTTTTGATGTAAAGAACAAAAGACAATTAAAATACACTGTTTCCTATCATTCATCCAACTATACATTACGAAACATGTGGTCTTCAAGATGTAGCAGGCAATAACTTGACTAAATGTTTTGCAACCACATAACATGGTCAACAGTTTTTCACCTCTTAATATCTTCCTCTCCACTCACTTCACTTAGCCGAAGTCATATTTTAGGTTCTGTTTTGCAGCAACCCAGTCATAGTCCTAAATTCATTATGACTTGGTTCAACTGCATGTAATGAAAATTCCACAAATAACAATGGCTTAAACAAGATAGTTTATTTTTCTTGCACATAAAAGGTGTCCACAAGGAGAGTATCCAAGGCAACTATGGCAGCTTTATGGTTCAATGAAGTACACAGTCCCTTGTCTGTAAGTATCATTCTGCACATGGCTTACATTCTCCAGACCACCATATTCTGGTCCAAGATGGCTGCTGGAGCTACAGACATAATACTCTTACTCTAAATAACAAGGACAAAAAGACAGCAAGGAAAAACCCTCATATTTTTAAGGAGACTTTTCAGAAAAATTATATCCAACACTTTTACTTAATTGTCTTTGGGCATAACCAAGTCATACGGCCACACTTAAACACAATGGAGTCTGGGAAATGTCATTGTTTAGCCGAGTAGCACTGTGTCAACCTAAAAACGTCAGGATTTTTTTACTAAGGAGAAAGGGAGAAATCAATGTGATACGATGTTTCTCATAGATGTTTAAGAGTTCTTACAGAAGAATTAAGTGTATTTTGTGTGTCTATATTTGGGATCAAGCACGTTTATCTATCAACGTACTAATAAGTGATTTCTTTCTGTTTGTCTTATGTTTTTCAATTATATACAATAGAGAAACATAAAAATTCAGACTGTTCTCGGAGATTAAGTGAAATATATATACACATGAGAGGTGACAGCGTACTGGCAGTCCTCACAGCCCTCGCTTCCTCTCGGCGCCTCCTCTGCCTGGGCTCCCACTTTGGCGGCACTTGAGGAGCCCACTGCTGCACTGTGGGAACCCTTTTCTGGGCTGGCCAAGGCGGGTGCCAGCTCCCTCAGCTTGCAGGGAGGTGTGGAGAGAGAGGCGCGAGTGGGAACCGGGGCTGCGCGCCACGCTTGCGGGCCAGCTGGAGTTCCAGGTGGGAGTGGGCTTGGCGGGCCCCTCACTCGGAGCAGCCGGCCGGCCCTGCCGGCCCCAGGGAATGAGGGGCTTAGCACCCAGGCCAGCGGCTGCGGAGGGTGTACTGACTTCCCCAGCAGTGCCAGCCCACCGGCGCTGTGCTCGATTTCTCACCGGGCCTTAGCTGCCTTCCCATGGGGCAGGGCTCGGGACCTGCAGCCCGCCATGCCTGAGCCTCCCACCCCCTCCATGGGCTCCTGTGCAGCCCGAGCCTCCTGGAGGAGCGCCACCCCCTGCTCCATGGTGCCCAGTCCCATAGGGAGTGCGAGCGCAGGGCGCGGGACTGGCAGGCAGCTCCACCTGCAGCCCCGGTGCAGGATCCACTGGGTGAAGCCAGCTGGGCTCCCGAGTCTGGTGGAGATGTGGAGAACCTTTATGTCTAGCTCAGGGATTATAAATACACCAATCAGCACCCTGTGTCTAGCTCAGGGTCTGTGAATGCACCAATCAACACTCTGTATCTAGCTACTCTGGTGGGGCCTTGGAGAACCGTTGTGTCTAGCTCAAGGATTGTAAATACACCAATCGGCATTCTGTATCTAGCTCAAGGTTTGTAAACACACCAATCAGCACCCTGTGTCTAGCTCGAGGTTTGTGAGTGCACCAATCGACACTCTGTATCTAGCTGCTCTGGTGGGGCCTTGGAAAACCTTTATGTCTAGCTCAAGGATTGTAAATACACCAATCGGCACTCTGTATCTAGCTCAAGGTTTGTAAACACACCAATCAGCACCCTGTGTCTAGCTCAGGGTTTGTGAGTGCACCAATCGACACTCTGTATCTAGCTGCTCTGGTGGGGCCTTGGAGAACCTTTGTGTCGATACTCTGTATCTAACTGATCTGATGGGGACGTGGAGAACCTTTATGTCTAGCTCAGGGATTGTAAACACACCAATCAGCACCCTGTCAAAACAGACCACTCGGCTCTACCAATCAGCAGGATGTGGGTGGGGCCAGATAAGAGAATAAAAGCAGGCTGCCCCGGCCAGCAGTGGCAACCCGCTCGGGTCCCCTTCCACACTGTGGAAGCTTTCTTCTTTCACTCTTTGCAATAAATCTTGCTACGGCTCACTCTTTGGGTCCGCACTGCCTTTATGAGCTGTAACACTCACCGCGAAGGTCTGCAGCTTCACTCCTGAAGCCAGCAAGACCACGAGCCCACCGGGAGGAACAAACAACTCCAGACGCACCGCCTTAAGAGCTGTAACACTCACTGCGAAGGTCTGCAGCTTCACTCCTGAGCCAGCGAGACCACGAACCCACCAGAAGAAAGAAACTTCGAACACATCTGAACATCAGAAGGAACAAACTCTGGACACGCCACCTTTAAGAACTGTAACACTCACCGCAAGGGTCCGCAGCTTCATTCTTGAAGTCAGTGAGACCAAGAACCCACCAATTCTGGACACACACACACATATACACACACATACACACAAACACGCATATAATTGACATGGAGCATAATAAATCCTTACCTATGATTTAAAGATTTTAAAAAATCTATCACTACAAGGAATTTGTTGCCATAATTTGTTGTATAAAATAATATTGTTTAAACAATATTTGCCACATTTATAACTAATAGCAAAGGATTATTCCAAAACATAGTCCTGAGATGAATTTTTGGTCAAAATTTAAACTGAAGCAAATTTGTAAGTTTGCAAAGAAATCAAGTTACTTTCCCCACACCCATAAACTTCTTGAATTCAGTTAGCACTAGACATAGCATATTACAAGAAAGGCTGTTTGTTTTGCTGTTTACAGCCCAAAAAGTACTGGATATCTCCCAGGAAATTCCAATTTTAGGAGGATTCCAACAAGCATGAAGAACTGAGTGGTTCAGATTTAAGCACAGATTGGAATCATAACGTGGACATTATTCCAAGTCCAACGTGTCTGATCTTTGAGATTCAGCTTTCATTCATGCAGGTTCCAACAGTGAGACATTTATAAATAAAACCTGGAGATAAAACAGGATTCCATATGTCAATATATAATCTTCATTACTGGCATAATAAAAATTAAAATGTACCACTTTCACATAGGCAAAAAGTGATAAATTTTAATTTTTGTTACTTTTTTCTAAGATAGATGGCAGTTACATATAGCTTTTTTTTTTAATTTATGCTGTCCCGTAATATGCAAAGATGCTATAAAAATGCTTAAAAACTTGAGTGAAACCAATGTTGTAAAATTACATATGTCCACCAAATATGCACTTTCATTCATGAAATTAGTTGTTCTTATGTATGTTTAAAATAGGCTTTTAGTAATCATTCATTTGTTATTTAACAAATTTTTCATTGTAATGTACAATAAATGCATTTATTTACTAAAGGTATTTATGACTCTCAAAGCAAGTAATGCACATTGAACCATATGTTAGTGGATTATATCTGTGATATAAAGTTTAGTGTTCATCTAAAATACATTGAACCATATATTAGCGGATTATTTCTGCGACATAAAGTTCAGTGTTCATCTAAAATAGATCTTTCTCTTTTTACTCTATGCCCTTAGTCCTCCTAATTTCTTTATCTAGTAAAATATCCTGCACATGGAAGATATTTAATAAATGAGGTTAAGTAATAGGTAGGTCAACAGTAATATTAGAATTACCTTTCTACAAAGAGATGCATTAAGAAGCAATGTAGGTCAGTCCGGCAGAGCCTGACTAACAGGTTCTGACACAGGCAAACAGTGCACTTTGGCTAATCCTCCAGATTGCTTATTACCAACACTTGCGATTTTAACTTATTGGAGTCAATATCAGAAATAAAGATGAGAAAATGATTCAATCCATATTGCTACACTTCAATCACTGAGTTGAGAGACAAGACGTTTTAAGATTTCCAGAAGTTACAAAACCTGTCTCTACCCAATAATTGGAACAACCTGTTAACAAGTAAAAGTTATCACCGACCCAGTTTTGTTATCCATTGATGGTGTGTGTGGGAAGGGAGATTTACTGGATTTATCGATTTTATTTGACAATTTATATGCATAATTCTAAAAAATCTTTTCTAGCATAAGAAAAATGAACTTGGGACCACTGAGAGTGAGTTCATTAATTTTCCAGTACATAATGTTTTTATCTTTTTCAATAATTTTTTAATTTTTTCCAACCTAGCAGGATATATTTTCCTCATCTTCAGTATTTAATAGGTATATTTCCAATTTCACTAGTACACTAACAAACAGAAGAAAAGAAAGAAAAAATCATAGGTATGTCAGATAAATATATATATTACATTTTATTATTTAATGTAAAAACATAAATAATTAGCCTGAAAGTAGCAAATATAGAAATGAGGAGAGCAAACTGTCATCCTAGCTTTGTCCTTACTTTCTGGGTGACCTTGAATAAGCCTCTTACTTTCCTGAGCAATAACTTTCTTGTCTGTAACACAATGATCATGCTCATTTCCTCTTTCATGGCATTGTCATAACAATCACATAACACAATTTATATCAAATACTTTTAAAGCATAAAGAATTATACAGTAAAATGTTAGCCTTGTTAAAAACCAATTCAAAATATGAAATGCAATCGTCTTTAAAAAGATAAATTAGAACCTTGGGACGTCATTATTGGCATTTCAAAATGATTATTTGCTTTTTAAACAAATTTACTGCAAGATTAGTATTTTCATTTAAGGGAGAGGATAAAAGAGAAGAAAGAGAAATTTAGAAAATTCTCTGAATCTCTGGGAATAAACGATTACTCAATTTCTTGGTTTCTGGCATAAAATGTTTAGTAGAAGACTTTCTTTGAGTTATTCAAATTATATTAGGAACTAAAGTCTGAATTTACTACCAATATGAATTTCACACCACTGTATTCAACCAAGAGGCATTTGAGTACCCTCTCACTGTGATTATTGTATTTCAAGCATTAGATAGTTCTAGGGGTCAAACTTTGCACTATCGTCTGTGTGAATGGTGACTCTAGAGTTCAGTTCTACTCAGCCTGCACAGCCATACGAGGCAGCTCTGAGCAAGGAAACTTGAGTCTGTTTCTATTACATTGGAACTGAGTCAATGATCCCAATAATGTAAGGATACATTACCAAGCTTCCCACAATATATGTGAAACTACAAATTCCAAATTCCAAATCTAAAAGAACAGAGTATTTTCTATCTTAAGGCTTTCTAACACACTTTTAAACAGAAGCCGCTCATTTAATTATGATAGGACTTGTCAGGAACATAATTACTACATAAAGCAAAGATTTCAAATGTTTCTTTCACTAATCTTCATATGTCTAATAACTGGGTATTTTCTAAATCATAACCTTAATTTTTGAATGCATTTCACATTCCCATCATTCTAAGCCCTCTGTAATATTAAAAATATGTTTTTATCAGCCATCTACTTTCAATCTTTTAAAATGTTGGTAGCTCTGGGGCAGATGGAAATAGGCATGATTACGTGTTGTAAAGATGTCTTGGGTTTATGTTCTAAGATCACAGACTACTCTGACTCACCTGTTTTAGTTACTTTCTTTTAGCTGTTTATCTCCTTTGGGATAATTTGCTGCTGGCTAGAATGAAAAGACAAACATTCCCTTCGAACAGTATGCCATCCAAACCAAATTCAGAATTTAGATTTTCCTACTGGCTTGTGTAATTTTTGTTTGTATGGGATAGAATCCGGTTCCATCTTTTATTCTCCTTCAGAATATCATTAACAAAGAAAACTTTGAACGTTAGCTGGTGGGATACACTGACACTGTTTACACAGCACTGTTTCCTACTCAGGCCTGCACACAAACATTCGCACACATTTTCATGTATGCACACTCCTGGGGAGGTCAATGAATATTACAATTCTTCTGGAAATAATCCTTAAGAATGAATGAGCAAAAGACACAGTTTTCAACCCTATTTTCTCTTCTCTTTCTCTCTTTTTCTTCCCTCTGTTCTTTCTCTCTCTCTCCCTCTCTCTCTCTCTCTCTTTCTCTTTCCTTCTTTTTATTTTTTTCTTCCTGGAGAAGTTTCTGAAGTTCAACAGTGATTTCTTTAATTAAGAGGAAAAAAAAAACCACACATACACACACTAGAGAACAAGAAGGAATAGTAAACAGTTCCCTCCACTGCTAGAGGGGTTAGTTACAAAATAAACATTTCACAAACTGGACCACATCTCCTATAATGAGACAGCTCTGGCTAGTGAGACTGCAACTAAAGTCCCCCCATTAAGGGCATTCACTCGAAAAATTAAGCGACCCACTTGTGTTGACTGAAAACATCCTTGCAGAGGGTTTTCGCAATCACCTACAGCATTTTTTGACAATCTGCCTTGTGCTTAACACTGCGTTTCCTGAAGGCTCTCTCTGCTGTGTTTTGTTTTAATGGTTCAGCCTCATCACTGGTGATTCAAAGTCTAAGCTCTTTCTGTTAAGCCTCTGTATAAAATAAAACTCCTTAAGTCAGAGAAAAGGAGAGGTGAGAAGGGCATTCAGTTTGATTTTTTAGGAGGACATACAGAGGCAGGAAATTAGTATTACATTTTTTTCCTTCTACAAACCAAAACACACTGACCAAAGAAGATTGTTCACATTTGCAAAATTTGCTTTGAGCTCCTCGAAGGAAAGATGTTATATAAAATCTAAAAATAAGCCATGAAAAAAATGCCTTAGAATAAAAAAAAAGAGCATTCTAGCAATAACCTCAGAAATGTCAGCATCAGTCCAAGAAATGCAGCAGGAAGTCACACTAGGATATTATTTACAATCCAGTGGCATGTCACATATCAAAATATATCATTATCTATCAAAATTAGGTCACTGTCTCTAAAGTACTAAATACATACAAACTATTAATGAACATGACATTATATTCCTGTTTGAGCAATGAGATGGAAGTAAAGAATTAACCTGGACAAAGTCATTGGAAAAACAACTGAATTTTAGCTCAGTATTGTCAAGCAAGAAAAACTCAACAGGGGTCATACTTCATAACATTACAGATGAAATGAGACTAAAAGTCTAAACCACCCATTTATTTGTCTTTCAAGCTACAATTAAGAGCTATTAATTTATGAAGGTGTTTGTTCACTTGTCAACCGACACAGCACTGCATACTGAAACCTGTAATTCACTTCCAAGTCTCTTCTATCATCTAGAGTTATTTCTTTGACCCACTCACAAAAGGCATTTTTCTAACATATTAAATAATTGATTTCTGCTCTCTATTGTATCCATTGTATTCAGAATTAAAGAAAAATACAGACAAATACATTTGTTTCTACAAAAGGTAAAAACATGTACATGTAAGAATAAATTGTTAGCTAAACACTTCAGGGAGTACCTTGGAAAGCTGGAGACATAGATCACCTTAATTTACTCCAGGCATGGCTGGGTCTTCACTGTTACTCGTTGACGTTTACTCACCTTTGCTTCTTTCAGCTTTAATAGCTCCTTTCTTCATCTCAACTATTCAAACCCAATCCAGATTTCACAATCCTGCATGAATAGCATTTTTTGTTCAGACTCTTCTTTGAAAAATGCTAGCTTTAAATTGTCCCCCTTCTCTGAATCCTTCTTGTAGCTAGGTTTCATATAACCCTATTAAAGACTTGGTTGTTTTGCTTTAATGTATGTTAGCTTTGTCATTCATTAATTCATTCCACAAATATTTATGGGATGCCTACTATGTGCCAGGTATAACTCTAGCTGCTGGGCATACAGCAGTAAACACAACAGACAAAAATCTGTGCTCTAATTTGTGTTTACATTTTATTGGAATTTGTAGCCAATATACACTATAAATAAGCTATAGCGTCAGGTAGTGATAATGCTAAGAAGAAAAGCTAAAGCACAGAAGGGTGATTAGAAATCTCATAATGGAGACATATGTGTGGAGAGGTGCATATGTGTGAATAGAGTTCTTATTTGTCTCATTTTGCTGAAAGTTTCCTTATAAAACTGGCATAAGAAAAAGCTTTTGCAAACCACTGCTATATGGTTCTTAACACAGTAATGGACATAATACAAGTATCAATAAATACTCAGTAATTAATTCTTTTAGCTCTCTGCTACTGCCTTGGCCTATAATTATAAATAAGCTATTTTTACATTTGACTGTTATTCTCTGATGAGGAAAGCAAAGGATCTTAACTCTGCTTAAAAAACAATGAAGTGTTTTGGATTCTGAAGTCTTGCATTCTGAATTCACCTTTATTATTCATTAACTGCTTGACCTTGGTCAAATCCATTTTTCTCAGCATCTCTTTTGTCATTTGTAAAACAGTAATAACTATATTTGCTTCGCAGAATAAGGACCAATGAGGTCAGGCATATGACAGTATTTGTAAGCTATTCCATGTTACACAAGTAGTCGTTATTTATATTATCAATGAGAAGTTGGGAGAAAAAAAATTTCCCTAATGTCCAGTTAGGAGACATGCATGTAAAAGGAATGTGGGGCTGTGGAGAGCTGAGTTAGGACACTAGCGCTTTAGGAATACACTCATCACATTTTACAAGGCAATATTTTAAAACGTGCCCAAGGGCTTCAACCAATAAAAAACTAAAGTTGCCATTTGCTAGAAGAAATAAACCTCCAGAAGCTATATAGTATCTGTTCCTTGTAGTTTATTCTTAAATGGAGAAAAGCAATTACACACACACAGAAATACCTAGTCAATCAGCCCTGAAGTAGTTACCAGGAACTTGAGACGAGCTACATACTTTTGTTTCAACAACTAACTGAACACGTGCTTCACTCAGGTCTGCTCCTAGATACTTTTATGGCTTATACTTAACTCTGCTGGGTAAAGGTCTTGCTGCTTCCCTGACCTTGGACCTTGATGCCATTGTGAAACTGCTGCATCCAATTCCAACTTCATTCTCAAGTCAGCCTTAACCACACTTACTGTTCTACCCAGCATTTGAGAAAGAGTGTGTCCCCGGAAGCTGTGGGAAAAGATCCAGAATGCCTGTGACCATTAACGAGTTGTTAATGGTCTTAACAACTTATATTCTCTTGTATTCAGAACCAAAGCTCTTTGTTTTATGTTTAATGAAGAATATAAAAATGCAAAAATGGCCACAGGACATCAAAAAGTATACTTGAATCCCTCATCCATTTCTGAAAAAGAAAAAGAAAAAAACAATGTTGAATTGTTTGGATTCCATTCAGAGGCATACAGAGAAATAAGAAGTTGAAACTAAGTTTTCGGATTAAAGAGTCTTTAAAGCGCACAATAAAAAAAATCTTTGCAATAAGGTCCAAAGGAAGGATGTATGTCTTTTCTCACGGCATTAGGAAAACAGGCTCTCACTAGAGCACAATCCACACAGACCAGCTGTGGAGTCAGAGGGACATTGCCATCACAAATCCTTTTGGTATTCTCAGTGATAACTACTCTGAATTAGATTTTTTTTTCCATGGCGGTCTCTTTTCAAGCCAAAATCCTTCTTCAGTGGACCACTGGAATGGTGAGTGTTCAGTGAACCGCACAATTGCCACAGAGATAAGTATTCCAGATGTTGGGAATCAGAGGTTAAACTAGGTTTTGTTTGCATTACTAACAGACACCTTTCTACTTAAATCAGAAAGACTCATGGGCCTACAGGAAGTGACACACAACCTCAGAGGTGTTTACTGTCCATAGTCTGTAACAGCATCTCACTCCATGCACAGTTGTAACTGCAGAGACGTTCTTGGACATGTGTTCCCAGCCCTAAGTAATCGCCATAAACTTAACCATAAATCTAACTACAGCTAAACGTGAGAGTTTCTGTTTTGTTATTATATATCTTAATCCTCCGTGTGGAACATCACTCATTCCACAAGAAAAAGGAGAAGAAAGGCTCTGAACAATAAAATCAGCAACGTGTCTCCCCAAATCATGAAACAGTTAAGAATGAGCCCCACTGAAAATACAACCAGAATGTGAAACAAAGCCCCTCTCAAGCCCATCATAAAACTGTGGTCTGGTCAAGCTGCCTTTGTTTAGTAGTCAGGTCTTTGCTAGTGAAAAGGTTGTAAATGCATAGGAATGTTTTATCCTTGGGTGTGACTGTTAGTAGCTTGCAAACAAGGAAGGAGAGGAGATGATAAAAATATATATTAACCTTTTTTGATATCACTATCTAAAAGTGTGTTTTTCTCTCTCTCTCTGTAAAACCATGTAGATAGATACCAAGCCCATAATCAATTTTTCTTATCCAGTGTTTGAATATGAAATCATTGTAGTAGCAGAAACTTATAATACTCAACCACCTTGACTTATATAAAAACTGATTAAGTCAGAAGAACATAGAAACAAAATTATTGACCAAAGCTGATAAAATTAAAATAATTGATTTTATTTTTAAGTCTAGCCTTGGTGTATATGGACATAGGCTGAATCAAATTAAGACAGAAAAGGAATTCCAGATCAACGTGGAGGAATGAACATGTATCATTTACCACGTTTTTCTTCCAAAATTGGCAGTAAAAATATTTTAAAAGAAGAAAAAAAGCACGTTTAAGAGATTAATGAAAAAGGGAGAGAACAGGATTTTTTTTTTTTAATCAGAAAATCAAGAGGCAGAAGAATAGTAGTAAATGACACAATAGAAACCCCAGTCTATTTTAAGAAAACCTTAAAATTGAGCCAAATAACACTAGGATTCTGGGGACCCTTGAAACATAAATCATCAAGTACTTATGGAAGTAGAGTATACAGCTAAAAGTCCATAGGTATTAGCTAAAATTCTGTTTAAGAAACAAATAGAGACCTACACCCCAGGTGCTCAGAGATAGCCCCTTCCCCATCCTTGATAGACTAAAATTTTAGTTTCTAACAATACAGAATAACAAAAACCCTGGATGCAAGAAAACCAGGCCCAGATAAGAGCTGTGATTCACTTCTTAAAAAAGGAAGGTTACGTGAAAGTCTATATTCTGAATATTATTCCAGTCTGCTTGTTTGGCAAAGTTCTAGAAAGAATGCTATCAGGCTTATGCCTGCAAGAAGAAGACGGGAGAATTACTAGGGGAGAAAAGCTCTATAAATTCTACCATTTGGGGACCTCCCCCAGTGAAGTTTCCCAACCCTGTAATTCTACTGGGAATTCTAGCATTTAACAAGCTCCACCCATAAATGCACAGTGTCCAGTTAGCTTCTTAGTGTGTCGTTAACAAATATGTACAGCAAGGTAAATATTTAAAGATATTTTATGAAGGACAGAGACAAAAATAAAGATAATTTAAAACCTTGGAAGACATAAAGGAAGAGAAAAATAGATTTATAAAATCTATTACCATATTTATAATTTAAAATTATATTAATGCAATAAAACAATGCTGTTAAAAAATCTGAGAACAAAAAGAGCTATTCAAAAATTTAAAATATAATATAAAAAATAAAAATTCTGTAGAGGATTAGAAGATAAATTTGATGAGGCACCATAAAATAGAAAAGAAAGAGAAAGATGGAGGACAGGAAATAAATTAATAATAATAATAGAGAATCAGCCAAAGAGGTCCAATATCTGAATAATAGGAGTTTTTGAAGAGAAATTGGAGTGAAAAATTACCTAAGAAATTATTCAAGTAGATTTTTCAAGAATGAAAGGCATGGATTTATAGATGAAAAGATCCCAACAATGACCCAGCACAATGAATAAAATAAAGAACTACATCAAGACAAGCTATGAAATTTTGGATCACCAGGGATACAGTAACAATTCTAAGAAGGTCTATATTTTTAAAAATTGTTCAATTTTACATGAACAACAAAAACCAATTTGGCAGAAAAAGAATCAGAAAATAGAGTAGCATCAGTTTTCTCAAATGTACTCTTGGAAGGTAAAAATGTCTTTAAAATTTTGAATAAAAACTCTTTTCAATCTAGAATTCTATACCCAGCAAACTATCAAACATGTATAAAAAGATGTTTTGAGATATGCAAAGTCTCAAAAAATGTAATTCCTATGTATCTTTTCTTAGTGAACTAATAGAAAAGGTATAGCAATCATATGTGTGTGTGAGCCAAGATAAGGAGCATTTGGGATTCAGAAAACAAGAGACCAACCAAAAAAGACCAGGAGCGTTCTCTTCAAAAGGATGAAGGGACATTACGGAATGATAATTGAGGTGTAGATAGCAAGAAACTGGTCCAGGTTGAAGCAACAGGATGGAAGATTCCAGAAGGATGCCTCCTGGGGGATGGGGGAGTGGAGTGGGGAGGTGGATGAAAGCTCACCTGATGCTTTGAATGCACTTTGGCAAAGAATTTTGGAAGAAATCAGTGGTAGGTACACCGATTTCTTATTAATTTCAGGTTAACAAAAAGCTGTATGAACAAGAAATGTAGTCATAGTACACTGTATAGTTAACCTATGGATGGTGGTTAACATAGCCATGACAATGTAAGTACTGAATATTAGTTTAACCTAACTGTTGATTGTATTGGGTGAATGGGGAAAACAGTGGAAGGAAGATGGTACTAAGGAAGTGTAAGAGAAATCACACCTGCATTATCCAGAATGGCGAATTAAGATCTAAAATGGAAAAATCAAGAAATAGTGTCACAAGCATACCATTTAGAAATACAGAGGTAACTAGAAGAAACTGTTGAGATCGTAGAAGGTGGCAGTTTTGAAGAAGTAGAAACAATGTAGACAAGAGTGAGACAAGGAGCTTGTTTTTGTTTAGCATTATAGGACCAGTTGATATGGAAAATTATGTGTGTACAGCTGATAAAAATAACTTTCAGGCCAGGCACAGTGTCTCACGCCTGTAATCCCAGCACTTTGGGAGGCTGAAGCGGGCAAATCACAAAGGCAAGAGATCGAGACCATCCTGGCCAACAAGGTGAAACTCCATCTTCTAAAACTACAAAAATTAGCTGGGCATGGTGGTGCATGCCTGTAGTCCCAGCTACTTGGGAGGCTGAGGAAGGAGAATTGCTTGAACCCAGGAGGCGGAGGTTGCAGTGAGCCAAGATCGCGCCACTACACTGCAGCTTGGTGACAAAGCAAGGCTCCGTCACAAAACAAAACAAACAACAACAACAACAAAATAACTTTTAACTTTAATTTTAAAAAGAGAATAGCTAGAGAACTAGTGCTATGAAACGGTTTGGTACATCAAGCTACTAACCAACTGGGGAGATTTATACAACAAAGTGTTGCTCAGTTGAATTTTTACAGAGAAGTAGTTTACCAACAAGAAATAATTAAGACAGACATTCCTGGCAGACAGTACAGCCCAATCAAATATATAGAGGCAGGACAGGGAGGACACACTCAACCTGAAAAAGTAATATGAAAGGGTCAGAGCAGGGGGGCACACAGGGTGATAGTGGTCTGAGTTGAAGTAGGTGAGGAATGTGTCCAAATGGACATTGGAATCGAAATTCAGTTCAGGAGTTTGAACTTTTTCCCATAGACAGTCGGGAGCTCTCTGCAGATTTAAGCCAGAGAAATAGCATAACAGATTTCCATTTGGAAAAGTATATATGACAGTTTTATGGAGAGTCAATACAGAGGCCTGAGACAGAAGGCAAAGAGTCGATGCAGGGGACTATTATGAAAGTCTAAGCAGAAACAAACAAGTGACTAAACCAAGGTATAGTAAAAGGGATGTAGAAGCAGAAGGATGTGGTAACTACAATGTAGGAAACTGGTGCTAAGAAGAGAGATGCAGAAAATCTTCCCAATTACCCGGAGACACATACCATTATCCCTGTTTAAGGGAAAACCATGCTGACTTGTCAAGTAACTTGAGGAGAGAACACAACTAGTAAATGATAAAATCAGAATTAAACCTAGGTCCCCATGAATGCAAATCTTGTTTTTTAGCTGGATCACACGGAGACAAACCTTTACTTCATACATAAAATGGGAATGATAATAGGATGTAACTCATGTGATCACTGGGAGGAGAAAATGAGAATGCACATAAATTTGTTTTTTAACCTAAAAAAACCGTTACATAATATTGGTAGTTAAAATAACTTTGCCTTAAGTCCAGCTGTTTCCAAACTTCTGTATTCATCATTTCTATTCACTTCTGTACACTTATACTAAGACGTGACAAATATTTGATTTTTATATGTACTATAATTTCATGCAGTTGTACATCTGTGATGTAATCCTGTCTTTTTGAAAAATTGCCCATTTGTTCCAACTGAATCTAAGTTCCCTGAAAACCAGGTGGGAACTTTAGACTCTTCACACAGAATCTACCTAATGCTTTCTATCTGCTTAAATATATACTGACCCTTTGAATTAAAATCCTTTTCTAATCTCTCCAAATTTCTATGCAGTATTAAAATACACCTTTGTTTCCCCACCCATAGGGAGGAGAGACTGAAACACAAAGACGAGAGTTATTTTTTGGTAATAATCATTTGCACTTGTGGGTTGGGTTAATAACAGTCAAGAGTGCAAAATCTGTCGGAAACAAAAACACAAAGGTCTTATCTTTGATATGCTCAGAGGTCTCCAAGTTTTTTATTATTTCTGTTTCAGTGTGACACACATTGTCTGAGGGGAGGAGAGGGAGGGGCTCTGCTGGCAGCTCCATTATCTATGCCTCGTTGTTAGCCTGGGGAGAAGATATCATTTACTCTGCCACCTTTGTGTCTCCTGGAAAATCAGATAACCTACTTAATGATTTCTAACCAGTTGAGCAATCTGGACCCTACATAGATGCTGTAACTCCTTGGCACTGATGTCTCAGGCTAAACTGTTTAGTCCCTGAGACTCTATACTATTTCACAAAAATACTGAAGAAAACAGCCTGGTGAAATAAGGTTTGCTATTTTGTATGGGGGTTGCTATGTTTGTGTTTCTAGGACTTCGTCAGTCTCTCTCTATTTAGGATCATTTGCCTTAATTTTCCTCCATGATTGCACTAGGTTTATTGCTCCAGTAAATTTCTGCAGGGGAAGGGAGGGCGGGGAGGTACCTGAATACCCAAGGGATTGCCAGCCTGCCTGATATCACCTGACTGCTCAGACCTTCTATCACAACAAGCGCATTCCTGAGGATTCAGTTGCATTGGTGGTGCTAATCCCAGGCTAGAGACATAAGAGGAAACTAAAAGTGAATGTGTATTTTCTGTAACTGCAAAGGTAAGGAGCAAAGACAGAAGTGGGAAGAGGGCAGAGCCACAGCTCAACCAGAAACATTCTTAGGGGAAATAAATGAAAAGCCATACTGTGCTTACACCTCTGCAGGAAACAGTCAAATCCAAGGACATGTCATCAAGCTAAACAGTCATATTATTACAAATAAAATTTCATTCTTCACTGGTTTTTTATTGTTATCCTGACTATATTATTATGCTTAATTATTCATTATCATTTTTCTCCATTATTGCTGTTATTGATGATACTGTGTTTTTAAAAACCCTGTAATAAAGCCACTTCCCTTAATCAGTCACTGTTTATTTTCTGTACTTCTGTCTCCATGGTGCAAGGGACATAACTGCTTTTCATTTTCAGCAGGCAGCAAGGGTGGAGAGAGAGGGAAGGTACTGGAAAAGGAAGGCTCTCCCCAAGTGCCTTGCACAGGGTACATGGCAAAGCTACTCTCACAGGCATTACACTTTCATCTGACTTTCTCAGCACATTTAAAGTGTGGCATGTGTTCCAGGAAGAGGAACTTAACCTGCAGGGGAAGTTAACCCAGCCAGTTACAAGTCTTAGAAAGCCTGTGCCCAATAGTGAGCCACAAAGCCTAAAAGATAAAGTTATTAAATATATATCACTGCCTTCGAAAAATTTCTGGCCTTCGATTCCTATCTAAACTTAGTTAGCTTGCTATCCCAGGAAAAAATTTATCTTATAATAACTACCTGGGCAATCTACTGAAAATGTAAAAACTAGAACAATCATGTGATTCAAAGTACTTATCCTACGGATGGAAATACTGAGGCTGACGAGAGGTCAAATGACCTCTTGCAAGGTCACACAGCAAATTAGGTGTAGACCCAGGAAAAGAAACCAAGGCTGCAGGATCCCAGTCAGGTTCTCTCTCTTCCTTAAACCACAGTCTTCCTCAATATGATTCCCCAGAACTGACAGTGATGAAAAATAACTTACAAGATGACTTATAAATGGTCGGTAAAGCCTATGC